>NC_133617.1:595136368-595423868 GCF_048593235.1 Sminthopsis crassicaudata
CATGGATTTTCCAGATTGCAGGGGTGCTGTACCCCATAATTCTGGTGATGTATAAGGAATAACTGTATAAATAAATGATCCTTCTTCATTCTTGCCTCTTAGAATTGTTTGTTCAAGTGCCACCACCTACTCAAAAAGCTTTTTCTGTGTGTCTGTCTTCAAATCATCTTGTACTTACTTGCATGTATTAATTTTGTGTTTTCCAATCAGAGTCTTTGAGGACAGGAATTATTTTAAGTTTTGTCTTTGTTCCTTGAGCATCTACGTAGCACATTGTCTCTTGTATGTATGTAGTAGATACTTCTTGTTAACAATTTTATCCCTTTGGTCCTCAGTTTCTTTATCTGTAAACTGGAGAATGGACTAGTTAATCTATCTATAATCTATTATCTATGATCTATCTATATAGCCATTCCCAGGGACAACCTGTTTAATGACTCTAGATGGGCTAGTGTCAAAGCAAAACAGGCTTGATAGTGGGTATTGTTGATTTAAATAAATATATATATATGTAATTTTAGGAACCCCAGAAATTTATTCAATTCATTATGAGTCTAATCTGACCCTTAACCTTTTGTGGATTGATTATTATTCTATTATATTATCATAATAGGGCAACTAAATGGCACAGTGGATAGAGTGTTGAACCTGGAGTCCGGAAGGCTCATCTTCTTGAATTCAAATCAGACACTTACTAGCTGTGTGAAGTCATTTAACTCTGTTTGCCTCAATTTCCTCATCTGTAAAATGAGCTGGAGAAAAAAAATGACCAACCACTTCAGGATCTTTGACAAGAAACCTCCAAATGGGATCACAAAGAGCCAGCTTTGACTGAAATGATTCAACAACACATTATACTCTATTATATAATTAGCTAATTAATCTATCTTCCAATATCCTTCTTCCTTTAACCCCATATCTCACCTCCCTCAAACCTTGGCCTGACTGAATAATATCAAATAAGTAAACCATTCCTCTTTCAACCTGCAGAAGAAGTGAATGGACGAGAAAAGGGGCAGTTAGGAAAAAGGATGTGAGCATCCTAGGGTTGTAGGTATCTGGCAGACTTTGGTCAGAATGGTGACTTAGCTTATATCCTTGCTTTAAGGATTTGAACTTAGAACAAGTTATAATTTGAAAATATGTTACTTTTATTCCAATAACCATCAGACTTAGTGAGACATGAATCTTTACCACTTCTACAATAGTGGTATTACTAACTGGACTCTGGGAGGTTGTAAAGAGTAAAAATCCACAGAGACCCAATTAGATTTGAAGACATTTTTAAAACATTATATTTAAAGAGTATGAACAAGTAACTAGAGAGCATTCAAAGCAATAAAAAGGGATAAAAGAGGAAGGATTAACCAAAGCCTGAGGGATGGGAGAGAGAGGTGATGATGGGGAAGTGAGTAAGAGGTGGGAGATAAAAGGGACTAGGTGATTTTTGAGTTGGGATTTGAAAGATAGAACTCAAGAGAAAGGGGGACAGAAGGCATTCTAGGAACAAGAAATAACATTAGCAAAGCAGGGGAACCAGAAAGTTCTGTGGACACAGAATTGTTCAATTTCCTTGAGCACTAAGGGGAATAATGTAAATATGAATCTGGAAGTTAGGGTAGCAGCAGATTAGGAAAGGCCTTGAATGGCAGGAAAGAATTTTTCTTGCTTTCCTTTTCAATAGCTATCTTCCTTGAGTATCTGTGTTATGGGAGCTGGAGGAAAAAAGAGGAAACTACCCATCTAAGAGTCAACATTTTTATGCCCAGAATGAAGAATGTTAAGAGAATGTTAGAGCAGTTAGAGAACTACTTTCCACTCATAGACTCATGTCTATTATACTGCACCATGCACATGCTGCATTTCTTTAAACCCACAGGCTTAATTCCAGACTTGACAGTTGTGCTGCAGCCTATAAAATATTTACATTGTTGTTCTAAATATATATTATTTACTGTACAGTCTATAAAATATTTACATAGTTTTTTTCTACTAAAGATACTGTATGCTGTACATTATTTACATTTCACTACACTGCTCTATGTAGGCACAAAAAGGCAGTCCTTAATTCCAGCAATCTCACATATCAACCTTGCAGTTACAGTGGGCTGGCAATTATGCCAGTATTATTACTCAGGGCTTTCAGAGCAGGTGTCCCACAAACATTTGCAGCCCACTTGATTCTGAGAAAATGGCTTCCAACCTTGAGTGCCTTGGAAAGTCTAACTCAATTTATAATGAAAAAAGAGAGGGCAGCAGGACAAACATTTGTGGATTTATTTCTCAAGAAGCTATAAAATAGACCTACGATTCTTCAAAATTGCCTCTTCAAAGTATTCTGTCAAAATCTTTCTCACTCTCAAGTACTTTTACATTCCATGTTGTCATGTCCCTTAATTCCTGCAAAGATGGGAAGGAGGAAGAGGAGTCAAGAGTTAAGAGGACTAGACCTACAATTCCACTAGTTTGGGGAACTTCTAGCATGAAAAATTCCTTCACTGATATTATTTCACTTACTCACCTGGCATTTATTTCTCAGATTGCTGCGAGGATTAAATTAAGTAATATTTGTAAAGCACTCTAGCACAGTGTCTAGCACATAGTAAGCACTTGATAAATGCTTGTTTCCTTCCTTCCACTGATGCAGATTATCAACTCACTTCCAACTAAGTCACAGAGAGCCTTCTGAATCACTAAGAGGTTAAATTATTACATTTTTTCTCAATAGTATTTTATTTTTTCAAAAGTGTGTAAAGATAGTCTTCAACACTCATTTTTATAAGATTTTGTGTCCCAAAATTTTTCTTCTTCTCTTCCTCCCTTACCTCCCCCAAGACAACAAGCAGTCTGATATAGGTTACATATGTACAATCCTTTTAAATGTATTTCTATATTTGTCATGTTGCACAAGAAAAATCAGACCAAAAGGGGAAAAACATGAGAAAGAGAAAGCAAAGAAATAAAAAGTGGTGAAATTATTTTATGTTTCTGTCCACATTCAGTTTTCATAGTTCTCTCTCTGGATGTGGATGGCATTTTCCCATCCCAATTCTCTTGGAATTTTCTTGTATCATTGTATTTCTGAGAAAAAGACTAAGTCTATCATAGTTGATTATCATACAATTATGCTATTGAAGTATACACTATGAAATCTCAACACCCCATCCCCATAACCTATAACTTGAGAATGATAACTACATGAATGTTTAATGCTTTACATATGTTTTAGGGCACTTCATATTCTACAGTTTCCAAATATACCACTCATAATGAACTAGTTACCTCTATGAAAAAATTAGTCATCAGCAAACTACCCTACTCTCCATCTTGCACCTCATCATCATAATGTGTGGGAATACTGGATTCAATTTACACTTTTTTGAAAAAGAAATTTCAATGACCTGTCCAAGAATGTAATTCACTGATATTTTGAGGAGCAAACCTAACATGTATTCTAATCATGAAAGGCATGGAATGAAAGAGAGTTACTTTGGGTTTGTGTGGGGAAAAAAAAACCACCTAATTATGTCCATAACCAAGAGTGTTAGAAAACTCAAATGAGATAATGGATATAAAGTACTTTCAAAGTCTAAAGCACTATATAAATGCCAGTTGTTGTTCCATTATTGTTGTTATGTCTCCAGTCACCAGGCCTCCAGTCTGGTGATAAATTCCTTTCCAGACCCTTCTCCTATAATCCTCCTAAGCTCAAGTAATATTTACAGAACAATGCAGGGATATTCTTATAAATGTTTAACAACTAGGCTCTCTGGGGACAAAAAGTTATGTAGTTGAAATTTAATCTCTATTCTTAAGTCTAGACAATTTACAAAATAATAAATCAAGCCTTGATTTGAATTATTGATTCATGTGCCACAAATGTTCATATTGAACTAACTCTCAAAATCCAAATAGAGCTGGCTCCAGCACACCCCTCCTGCTGGGTAGTGATGGGGAATGAAAGAATAGTGACCTGTTTTGTAATATGGGTTTGTTCCATTCTGATTCTGGTGGTATTGGTCTGATGAGTTTGTAGAAAGGAATGAGAGTTAGAGACAGGGAAATATATTGTGATATGCAATGATTTTAGAGTCATCAAAATGAACAGTGGGGACACCATTTTGTTTTAAGAGCTGACATGAGGATGGGACATCCTCTAAGGCATTTCAAATGACCTTGTTTAGTTTAGGAACCCTCAGAATGTCCCTGGATTTTGTTTAAAATAGATCTGTTTTCTTGAGAGTAACCCTAGACTTTATATAGCATACTCCCAATCTTTCAGAACAAGGATACTCTAAATCTAGACCAAACTTCTTTTTTTTAATAAATTATTTTTATTACAGCTTTTTATTTACAAAGCATATGCATGGGTAATTTTTCAACATTGACCCTTGCAAAGCCTTCTGTTCAAAATTATCCCCTCCTTCCTCCATCCCTTCCCCTAGATGGCAGTTAATCCCATACATGTTATATATGTTAAAATATATGTTGAATCCAATATAGGTATACATATTTATAAAGTTATCTTGCTGTGCAAGAAAAATCGGATCAAGAAGAAAAAAACTGAGAAAGAAAACAAAATGCAAGCAAACAACAACAGAGAGCGTGAGAATGCTATGTTTTGGACCATACTCAATTCTCATGGTCCTCTCTCTGGGTATAGATGGCCCTCTTCATTACAAGATCATTGGAACTGGTTTGAATCATCTCATTGTTGAAGAGAGCCACAAGCATCAGAACTGATCATTGTATAACATTGATGTTGCCATGTATAATGATCTGGTGCTGCTCACTTCACTCAGCATCAGTTCATGTAAATCTCTCCAGGCTTCTCTGAAATCATCCTGCTGGTCATTTCTTACAGAACAATAACATTCCATAACATTTATATATCATAACTTATTCAGCCATTCTCCAACGGATGGACATCCATTCAGTTTCCAGTTTCTAGACACTACAAAGAGGGCTGCCACAAACATTTTTGCACATGTGGGTCCCTTTCCCTCCTTTAAAATCTCTTTGGGATATAGGCCCCGTAGAAACACTGCTGGATCAAGGGCATGCACAGTTTGGTAACTTTTTGAGCATAGTTCCAAATTGCTCTCCAGAATGGTTAGATCCATTCACAGTTTCACCAATAATGTGTCAGTTAGACCAAACTTCTTAAAGATCATTTGAATCAAAGTCCTAGATTAACCCCAATCCAGATCTAAGTACTTAACTACTAATCTTTGAAGGATGATCTTCTAATGTGGCAATTCAGTGGCAGGCAATAGTCATTTCTATGTGTTTTAGGGCAGAATTGGAGATGAAAAGATCCTGATTCATGAATTCCAATTCTCTCTTTTGATCTGAAGGAAGTACAAGTTTTGGCTAGTGGATGTGGCAGATCTTCCTATCTGTCAGCAAGCACTTATTAAGAGTCTACTAGGTGGATCCACACTTAACACCATATACCAAGATAAGATCAAAATGGGTCCATGATTTAGGCATAAAGAGGGAGATAATAAATAGATTAGAGGAACAGAGGATAATCTACCTCTCAGACTTGTGGAGGAGGAAGGAATTTATGACCAGAGGAGAACTAGAGATCATTATTGATCACAAAATAGAAGATTTTGATTACATCAAACTAAAAAGTTTCTGTACAAATAATACTAATGCAAACAAGATTAGAAGGGAAGTAACAAATTGGGAAAATATTTTTAAAAACAAAGGTTCTGACAAAGGTCTCATTTCCAAAATATATAGAGAACTGACCCTAATTTATAAGAAACCGAACCATTCTCCAATTGATAAATGGTCAAAGGATATGAACAGACAATTCTCAGAGGAAGAAATTGAAACTATATCCACTCACATGAAAGAGTGTTCCAAATCACTACTGATCAGAGAAATGCAAATTAAGACCACTCTGAGATACCACTACACACCTGTCAGATTGGCTAAGATGACAGGAACAAATAATGACAAATGTTGGAGGGGATGTGGGGAAACTGGGACACTAATACATTGCTGGTGGAGTTGTGAAAGAATCCAGCCATTCTGGAGAGCAATCTGGAATTATGCCCAAAAAGTTATCAAACTGTGCATACCCTTTGACCCAGCAGCGCTACTACTGGGATTATATCCCAAAGAAATACTAAAGAGCAGAAAGAGACATATATGTGCCAAAATGTTTGTGGCAGCTCTTTTTGTTGTAGCTAGAAACTGAAGATGAATGGATGTCCATCAGTTGGAGAATGGTTGGGTAAATTGTGGTATATGAAGGTTATGGAATATTATTGCTCGGTAAGAAATGACCAGCAGGAGGAATACAGAGAGGCCTGGAGAGACTTAAATCAACTGATGCTGAGTGAAATGAGCAGAACCAGAAGATCACTGTACACTTCAACAACAATACTGTATGAGGATGTATCCTGATGGAAGTGGAAATCTTCAACATAAAGAAGATCCAACTCACTTCCAGTTGATCAATGATGGACAGAGGTAGCTGCACCCAGAGAAGAAACACTGGGAGGGGAATGAAAATTGTTAGCACTACAATCTGTCTGCCCAGGTTGCATGTACCTTCGGATTCTAATGTTTATTGTGCAACAAGAAAATGCTATTCGCACACATGTATTGTACCTAGACTGTATTGTAACACATGTAAAATGTATGGTATTGCCTGTCGTCGGGGGGAGGGAATAGAGGGAGGGGGGGTAAATTGGAAGGATGAATACAAGGGATAATATTATAAAATATATATATATATATATATAATAAAAAAAAATAATCATAAAAAAAAAAATAAAAATAAAAATACATTTTTATTAATAAAAAAAAAAAAAAAAAAAAAAAAAAAAAAAAAAAAAAAAGAGTCTACTAGGTAGCAGTGGATAAAGTACTGGTCCTGGAATCAGGAAGACTCATCTTCCTGAGTTCAAATACAGTTTCAGAAACTTAGCTGAGTGATCCTGGAGAAGCCACTTAACCCTGTTTACCTTAGTTTCCTCAACAATAAAAAAAAAAAAAAAAAAAAAAAAAAAAAACTGGAGAAGGAAATAGCTAACTACTCCAGTATCTTGAAGAGTCAGATACGATTGAACCATATGCTGAGTACTGTACTAAATTCTAGTATCACAAAGAGAGTAATTCCCACCCTTCCACTAGGACTCATAGTCTTGTCTATAGCTTTGACAACAGTATTCCTAGGAATCATACGTTAGAGCTGAATCAGACCCCAGAAGCCATGAGGACTAATTTCCTCATTTTGCAAATGCAAAAATTAGGTACCAAAAAAGGTTAAGACATTTGTCCAGTTACACAACTAGTATCTAAGGCAAGATTTGAACCAAACGCTCTTTCTGACTCTAAGGCAAACACATTCAATTTGTTTTACTAAGTTAAGTAGCTACATGACACAAAGACTAGAACTCTGAGTCTGGAGTCAGGAAGGCCTGAATTCAAATTCAGCTTCAGATACCTATTAGCTGTGTGATCCTAGGTAGGTCATCTATTCTTTGACAGGCTCGGTTTTCTTGTCTGTAAAATGGAGATAATAATAGCACCTACCTCATGGGGACTCTTGGGAAGATCAAAGTAGACAATATTTGTAAAGCACTTTTGCAGATCTTAAAGCTCACATAAATGTTAGCTATTATTTATAGTGGTAGCACTTGAGCCCATTCTCACTTGTGTGCCTGAATTAGAAGGCTCCATATAGCCTGGAGGCCCTGGCTTAACTATGCTAGCATGTCTGTGCTGAACAGGGGCGGGATATGCCAGCTGCAATCAGAAGAAAAGAATGGATTTTGGGGAAACAGATTGAGCAAGACAAATAAATGGTCAGCCTCCCTTATTTTGTCTCTTAATCTATTTATTCCCCCAGGTGGACTCTGTTCCTGGGCCTACTTGTCTCAGCTTCTTAGATCTTAACACTTTACAGTCATCTTGGTAAAAACTAGCCCTTGCTTTGATTCATTTTGAGCTAAATTTCCATTACTAACCCCTTTACCCCATTTCTCCTCTCCCAGGATCTCCATTTCTCAATCTGGATATTTACCTGATCACAAGCCTTGTATAAGTTCTGCCTTGGGGATGGTTTTGGGAGAATAGAGTACTCAAGGCTTTGAGTTCAAATACCAGGTTTTGGCTAGGTGAGAGGTCTATTTAGTGTGGCTGAGTGGAAACACCACTACTTCAGATTTGGGCTTATAGGATCACAGACTTGTAGCTGTAAAGGACTCTTATAGACCACTGAGAGTTCACAAACCCTTTAATTTTACAGATGTAGAAACTTAGACTCAGAGAGGTTCAGTAATTTGCCTAGCATCATAAAGTCACTAAGTGTCTGAAGATGTATTGAAATATAGATTTTCCTGAATCCAAGTCCCCCTCTCTCTATCTATTGTACCACACTTTCTCTTCAAGCCTTTTCAAAAGCCTGGTTCAGAGCCCAGCTCAGTCAGTTCTTAGGTGTGTGACCTTGAACAGTCCATAACTTTCCTGAGCTTCAGTTTTCTCATCTTGTATTAACTACCTCACAGGGTTGTTGTAAGGATCAAGTGAGATAATGTATGTGAAAATGCTTTGAGGGTTTGTAAAGCTCTATAAATGTCAGCTATTATGACTTTTTTCCTCCGAGTGCCCTTGTAGAATTCTTCAGCTCATCTCATTTATCACCATCTGCCTACGCTGTGTCCACTAGCAATTGTGCACGAATCCAGCATTTAAAAGAAACTCCACATAGAAGCAATCAGAAAGCAAATTTTATAGTGCAACAAACATGGTCTAACAATACTCACAGATTTGGCTGTGTTATTTCTCTTCCCCTTTTCCGCACTTTCCCAGCTATCAGTGACTTCCTATTGCCTGAGAGCTAGGTAGCTCACTGGTTAGGATACAGATCTTGATGGCATAAAAGCCTGAGTTTGAATTCTACCTCAAACACCCAGTAGTTATGTGACACAGTCTCTTTTATGTCTGAATCTGTAACATGGGCATAATAATTACATTTATCTCAGAGGTTTGTTGTGGGATCAAATGAATTAATATGTAAAATATTTTGCAACCTTAAAGTACTATATAAATGCTAGTTATTATTGTTATCATTGCTTATTATTATTGCTGTCATTATTACTGGATTGATTATTTTTCTGATGTTGAAATTCCTCTATAATATTTATCTTTCTAATCTTATTAATATAAATATTATTTTTCTCTACACATTCTTTGCTCCAAACAAATTGGATTGCTTACATGTCCCAAGCTTCCCTAACTCTGTATCTTTCCTTTTTCACCTACTGTCTTCCATTTTTTAAAGCCCAACTTAAATGCTATCTCTTCCAATAAACTTTCCCTTATATCCCAGTTAGTCAAGAAGCATTTATTAAGCACTTACTATATTCCAAGTATCATGCTTAGTGCTAGAAATACAAAGAAAGGCAAAAGATAGTTCCTATTCTCAATGAGCTCACAGTCTAATAGGAGGATATATGCAACATGCAAGCAACTATATACAAACAAGATATTGTCAGGATAAATTGGAAATACTAACAGAGGGACAGCATTCGGATTAAGGGGGATCAGAAAAGACTTTTTATGAAAGGTAAGGTTTTAGCTGATCCCTGAAAGAAGCCAGAGAAACAAGGGAGCTAAGATAGGAAGGGAGAGAATCAAGACATGGGCAACAGTCGAATGCTTCCAGACTCTAAACCTAAATGCCCAAATTCCGACTCTAAACCTCCCAATCCTGAATCTAACCTTAACCTAACGCTAACCCTAACATTAAAAATTCCTGGAATTTTTGCATGAGGAACTGCATCATCTATTCATGGTGGAAGGGGATATATAAAAAGACTAGAAAGAAGTGAAAAACAACAACAACAACAACAACAAACTCAAACCAATGAACAAAAAAAAAAGATAGAAGGTGTCAGTTTTTAAAACTAAAGTTTTCAAAGCAGCAACTTTTAGTAACAACTTTCTTTTTCCAACTCCAACTAGAACTCTACTTCTCATCTCTTTTTTTGAATTATATCTAAATGTGTGCGTGTGAGAGTGTCATGTCACCCATTTCACTGTAAATCCCCATGAAGGCACAGACTGTCTTATCTAATCTAGAATTTTATCTAATTCTCCTACTGCCTCCTCTAACTTTATTATTGTTGTCTCTAATTTGCCATTTCTCATGTACTACCTTATAGTTCATCATACTTTCCCAAACTCATTTCTTGCTTCTCCTTGAGAACACGGACTATATTTTTAAAGCATAATGTTAGACATATGGCAGCTACTCATCACTGTTTGATTGTTTGTTTTATTGGTTTATGCTGCAGGAGATTTTTTTTCTTTCTATGTATGAGAAGAGAAACAGTTGGGTATAATAAATAAAGCGCTGGTTACATTAGTAGAGAGACCCGGATTCAATTCTTGATCTTCAAATATACTGGCAACATGACCCCAATCAAATCACTTCATCTTCTGGTGAACTAGGGAGCTTTCTAAATTATAAGGTTGAAAATTGTTTTAATTTGCATTTCTCTAATCAATAATAATTTGGATCATTTTTCCTATGACTACAGATAGTTTTAATTTCTTTTTCTGAAACTCCCTCACATTCTTTGATGATTTATCAATTGTGGAATGACTTTTTTTCTTATAAATTTGACTCAGTTCTCTAAATAGATGCTAAACTGCACTGGAAGAGGGAATTGTCTCATCTGTGAGTTCCCCATACTAGGGAAATCACAGATACAGTCCAAATCTTATCTCCTATGTATCAGATACTGTTTAAGTCAGAAGGATGCAGGGCTATGTAAAGAAACTCCAAGGGAAAAGAGGGCTAATGGGCCATTGCTGTGATTTGAAATTTAGGGTGTTTCTTTGCAAGTCTGCAAGCAAATCTCATGTTCATCTTTCTCTCTTGTTTGGAGGCATATGAAAAAAAAACTGTTGGGTTTTTGAGTTTGAGGGTGAGATCATTTACTCAGGATAAAAGATTCTGAGAGAGGTAACAATGCAGGTTACTCCTCACAGGCTCCATTTGGAAAGAAACCAGTAGCTCCTGACCTTTGTGAAAAAAAATTTCATTAGCTGATGGAGCAGCGGCCTCAGCCAGAGGAGTCATGTCTCTCATGCCTTGTCAGGATTTTTTCTTTTTCCTTAAGTAAGCTTTTGTGTCTCTCTTGCCCTTCATCCATAATTTCTTTTTTTCATGGCCAAGGACTCCAGATGTAACTTTTCTTCATTTTTTCCACTTAACAGTATTTTTTCTAATTATATATAAAGATCATTTTCAACATTCATTTATGTAAGATTTTGAGTTCCAGATTTTTCTCCCTCCATTCCTTCCCTTCCCAAGACATCAAGAATCCCTATATGTGTACAAATATATTTCCATATTAGCCATGTTGTGAAAGAAGAATCAGAACAAAATGGAAAAACCATGAGAAAAAAATAAAAAAAACCAAATTTAACAAAAGTCAAAATAGTATTCTTTGATCTACATTCAGTTCCTTCTCTGGATATGGATGGAATTTTCTGTCAGAAGTCTTTGGGAGTTATTGCTGTATTGATAACAAGAGCTAAATCAATCATGATTCATCATTTCACAATGTTGTTTTTACTGTGTATAATGTTCTCCTGGTTCTGCTGTTTTATTCAGCATCAATTCATGTAAGTCTTTACAGGTTTTTCTGAAATCCACCTGCTCATTAATTCCTACAGCACAAAAGTATTTCATTATATTCATATACCACAGCTTGTTTAGCTATTCTCCAATTATTGAGCATTCCTAAATTTTCAATTCTTTGTCATCAGAAAAAGAGCTGCTATAAATATTTTTGTACATGTGGGTTCTTTCCCTTTATTAATGCTCTCTTTCACATACTTAGTAGAGGTAATGCTATATCAAAGTTTTATAATCTTTGGGCATAGTTCTAAATTGCATTCCAGAATGGTTGGATCAGTTCACAATTCTACCAGCTGTGCATTAATGTCACAGTTTTCCTACATCCCCTCCAACATTTATCATTTTCTTTTTTTTTGTCATATTAGCTAAGCTGATAGCTGTGAAATAATACCTCAGAATTGTTTTAATTTGCATTTCTTTAATCAAGAGTAATTTAGAACATTTTGTCTATGACTTATAGATAGTTTTAATTTATTTTTCTGAAAACTGCCTGTTTATATCCTGTGATGATTTATCAATTGTGGAATGACTTGTTTGCTTATAAATTTGACATAGTTCTCTATATATTTTATAAATGATGCCTTTATCAGAAATACTGGCTGTAAAAATCGTTTCCCACCTCTTTGCTTCTCTTCTAAGCTTGGTTGTATTGTAAAAAGTAAAATCTTTTTAACTTAACGTAATCAAAATTATCCATTTCACATTTCCTAATGTTCTCTGTTTCCTTTCTGGTCATAAATTCCTCCCTTCTTCAAAGATATAACAGGTAAACTATTTGTTGCTTTCCCAATTTGCTTTATCATTGGTGATTTCTAATGGAAATGATGAGAGTAAAGGACAAATTATACTTCTCTATTTTCTTTCCTTTAATAGATGTTTCCTGCATTACCTCCCCTTCCCTTTGATCAGTTCCCATTATAGATAGGTCCATTGTAATAAATAAATATAGTCAAATGAAATAAACGCATTATGTCTGAAAATGTACTCCATATTTCTAGGCTACTACTTTTTAAAGTATTATGTTTGTCAAAATTCTGAAGTGCTTCAGCATTGGTTTACTTTATAGTTTGTGGTGACCATGTAAATTGGTCTTTTATTTCTGCTTGCTTTTTCAGCAACAGTTCATACAAATCTTTCCAAGATTCTATGAATTCTTCATGCTCATCATTTCTTATGGCATAGAAATATTCTATAACATTCAAATACCAAAATTTATTTCAGCCATTTCCTGGTTTCTGGGCACTTATTTTGTTTCCAGTTGTTTACTCGTAGTAAAAATGTTAGAAAGATTTTGGTATGTTTTTGTAGTGACCAGAAACTGGAAACTGAATGGATGCCCATCAATTGGAGAATGGCTGAATAAATCGTGGTATATGAATAGTATGGAATATTATTGTTCTGTAAGAAATGACCAGCAGGATGAATACAGAAAGGCTGAACTGATGTTGAGTGAAATGAGCAGGACCAGGAGATCATTATATACTTCAACAACAGTACTATATGATGATCAATTCTGATGGTTGTGGCCATCTTCAAAAATGAGATGAACCAAATCAGTTCAAATAGAGCAATAATGAATTGAACCAGCTACACCCAGAGAAAGAACTCTGGGAGATGACTATGAACCACTACACAGAATTCCCAATCCCTCTATTTTTATCAGCCAGCATTTTTTATTTCCTTCACAGGCTAATTGTACACTTAATTTATACTTTAACATATTTAGCATATATTGGTCTATTTGCCATCTGGGGAAAGGGGTGGGGGGAAGGAGGGGAAAAATTGGAACAAAAGGTTTGGCAATTGTCAATGCTGTAAAATTACCCATGCATATATCTGGTAAATAAAAAGCTATAATTTTAAAAAAAAGAAATATTTTGGTATGTATAGAAACTTTTCTTCTGATTTTGACATCTGTGAGGATATATTTGTTAGTTACATTGCTTATTAAAAGGGCATGATTTTTGGAAATAAATCCAACTTATTTTCTAGAATGGCTGAACTAATTTATATTACTACTAACCTATACACTCTTCCTCTCACTCACATAAAGTGTCATAAGATACTCCATTCTTTTCCATATTTGTATGATCTTCATTTGCATATCAATTTCTAAAAATAAGTTCTTTCCTTTTCCTCTTCTTCATTACTTTTTTTGAATATTTCTCTCCATTTTCTTTTCTTTTCTTTTCTTTTTTTTTAAATCACAAAACAAGTACCACAAATGAATCAAAAGGCCACGCATTGTTTTGACTCTTGAAGAGCTTAGGATATTAATATAGGAGCAATTGTAACTTCTCCCACAATTATTATGTAGGCACTTCAGTATATAACATTCTAAGCTTTCCTTTTGTTTATAATAATCCTTTCATGATTGGATGTAATCTAGACTGGTTCCTTTAAACCTGATCTAATTCTTCCTAACTTTTTGCAGAACTTTTTCTCTTTACCTGAAATCTCTGGTGTTTGGAATAATATTTCTAAGTATATTATATATCTCATCTCATTGTTTTCCATTCGGTTATTTTCATAGTAGATATCTCATATGTCCTATTTTTTTCAGTATCTTTACTTTGTTCTAATATTTTTCTTGTGTAATTGAATTTTTGAGTTCTTTTTGTTCCATTCTAATTTTTTTCAAGGAGCCAATATTTGGTTAAGATTTTCCACTTAGCTATTTCTACTGTTTATTTTCCTTCCAAGTTTTTCCTTAAGATCTCTACTTATATTTTTAAATTTCTTGCTTCATTAACTTTTGAATTTCTTATGGCCAAACCATCCTTTTTTCCTAAGGTTCTATTTGCGAACATTGTGGAATTAATTTTTTCATTTAAATTTTTCTTCTATTTGATCCTGTCTTCAGTATCTCCACTAGGGATAACTATTGCTGATCTCCCTTTTTATTCTTTCTAATTTTTCTTAGTTCTCAATTGATGGAGATATTGTCATTCCAGGCCATAAAAATAGGACTTTGATGGGAATGGATCATGCAATATGTCATGCTGAATTGTCAGTCCTAAAGTTGGCATAGAGCAAACAAAATCCTGGCTGATAATAACTTATTGCGCCTTCCTCTCCAGCAGTCTTGGTCTGAGACACAAGGTGGAGATCATGGCCATGGATAGGTAAGCCTGGGATAAGTCTCTGTGCCCTTGGCTCCTCTAACAGTTCTATGTAGGATAAATGGCTCTTGTCTACAAGCTTTGGTTTTTCCCCTACCCCACCCTCTGGGATTGAGGCTCTATGCCAGGATTCATCACACCTTTTTCTTTTTCCTTTTTGAAGTCAGGGGACTCAGTGTTGAATAGTACCCCTATTGTGTTTTAAGTAAATGGGTAGCTCATTAGATGGGGCTAGTGAAAGAAGACACAAACTGTACAATTAGAAAGAAAGGAAATAAGCATTTACTGAGTGCCTACTGTTTGTTAGGCACAAATATTATATCATTTGATCCTTCCAACAACCCTGTGAGAGATATTATCAGCTCCATTTGATAGTCAAAGAAACTGAGGCAGACAGAGTTTAAGTGACTTTACCAGGGACAAGCAACAAATAAATCTGAGGCTAAGTTTGAACTGGACAGATGGGATAAAACATTAAGAGACAGAGAGACCATCCAGAACACTGTCACAAGAATCCAGAGCAATGAGGACCTACTTTTAGAGTGGCATCAATGTGAGTAGAAGGGAAAAAGATGAATGCAAGAGAAAATAGACATAGGGCTGTTGGGTGTGTTAAGCACTTCATATACTGTAGTGTCTTCTATCTATAAAAAAGACCACCAGTCAATTGCTCAGGGCTAGAATCCTCTTTGAATTTGTCTTTCTTTGTAGTCTTAAGCTAGTACAATGCCTAGTATATGTTAAGTGTTTCATAAATGCTTACTGATTGATTGATAGAATACTCCCTAATGCTGTGTCCTATTGATGTCAAGAGAATGTAAGGAAAACTTTCAACATGTTGGATGGATCACCTGTGATGAATATACTGGAGGACATGGCTAAGAGTCTCATAGGGTGCTATGTGTGTTGTTGGACTCATATCTATGATGTCATAGACCCATTTGAATATCTAGATACTTGGTTTAAAAAGTTAACCAAACAGATTCAGATGGGAGAGATATGGTTGGAAAGGAGTTCATGCTAAAAAGATCTGAGGATTTAAGTAGACCACAAGCCTAATATATCAATAGTATGACATGCAACTCACAAAAGCTAATATAATCCTAAAATGCATTTTAATTTATTTATTTATTAATTAACAAGCTTTAATTTTTTTTTCCACTAGACTCTCTAGCTCACTCAAGCTGGAAATACAGTGACCACTCACATTGATTCTACTTATACACATAGAAACATTGACCTACTCTGTTTCTCACTTGGGCTGGTTCACTCCTACTTAAACAATCTGCTGCTCCCTTGGATCCCCTGAGGCTCACCATATTGTTGCCAGACTTAGTGTGGGTATCTCTTCAACTAAGCCCACTCGCTGTTGCTCACAACTCCTGATCTCAAGGGATCTGCCAGCCTTAGTCTCATCAACAGCAGGGATTACAGGGAGATAACAAAAGGATCTACCGGTGCTTATTATGTGCAAAGCATCATGCTACATGGTATGGATGCAAAGACAAAGCAAAAAAAAAAGTTTCTGCCCTCAAAGAACTGAAATCTAGTGGAAAGGGGGAATATAGCACTTGTGCAGATATCTGAATATGGAATAATTTGAGAAAGAAGGAAGTACTAACAATCAAGGGGAATCAAAAAAGGTTTTCTGTTACATCTAACAACTGGGTTGGCTTATTATAAGCTTTTAATAAATATTTTTAGATGAATGAATGCATGCACAAATGAGTTAAGCTTTGAAGTAGATTAAGAATTTTAAGTGGCAGAAATCAGCAGGAAGGTTCAGACCAAGGGCAATTGTGTGGTACAGTGGACAGAGCACCAGGTCTTAAGTCAGGAAAATCCATCTTCCGAGTTCAAATACAGTCTCGGACACTCACTAGCTATGTAACCCTAAGCAAGTCACTTAACCCTGTTTGCCTCAGTTTCCTCATCTGAAAAATGAATAAGAGAAGAAAATGACGAATTTCTCCAGTATTTTTGCCAAGAAAACCTCAATGGGCTCATGAAGAATTAAACATGTTTGAAAAACAATTGAACAAAAAAAATGACAAAGATTCAGACCAAAATAAGTGATAGTATTGCTATACTCTACCCTAGTCAAATCAGAATTCAGTTTTAGTTGCTACATCTTAGGCAGGATGTTAACAAATAGGAATCTGCCCAGAGGAAGGTAAAAATGCTCCATGAGCAGACTGGTGGAAAGAACTAGGACTGTTGAGCCTGGAAAGGAAGATATTCATTTTAAAAGGAGTGATATGATATCTGTCTTTACATATGTGAAGGGAGGACATGTGGAAGGGGGATCCTAAATGCTCTGCTTAGCCTTGGAGAGTTGCACTTGTATAGAAACTGAGGTTGACACACCTGCCTCAAGATCCTTTGATTCAAAATCCCATAAATGGATTCTCTGTGTCTCAGCATCTCCATATTGGATAATATCTGCAAGGCACTTTTTCATACTAATATTTTAGGATGCAATCTCTGGGATCCTTTCTAGCATCTTTAATTTTAGAGGAAGTGAAACACTATACAAATCTAAAGCCCTTTGGGTTTCATTCCTTCTCTTTTTTTTTCACATTACTCCCACTTAGTGTGAATCCTCAATATCTTGTTCTATTGTAAGAGGTTTTTTAGCTATGTTTTACATAATTGAACATATAACCTATATTAGACTGCTTATCATCTCAGGAAGGAGAGAAGGATAAGGGGAGGGAGGGATAGAATCTGCTACTCAAAACTTTTTTTAAAAACTTTAAAAATTACTTAACATATAATTGGGGAAAAAGAAAACATATTAAGAGTTTTCTACCTTATCTTCCTGTCTCTAATCTCTTCTGATCTTCAACCTGACTTTTACTAGTTGCTAAATTAATTTTCCTAATACATAGTTCTCAGCATCGAACTTTCCTGCTAAAACCCTTAATTGGCTCCCTCTTGCCAATGAGATAAAATATAAACACCTTTGCCTCTCACTAAGGATTTTCCACTCTTTGCTCCTACTATATGGGCTAAGTCAAACATGGCAAAATGGGTAGAGCAGGACTTGAAGTGAGGAAATTTAGGTTGAAGTCCTAATTCTGACATTTGCTAACTGTGAGGTCAGAGGCAAATCAATTAAACTTCCATAGATTGATTTCCTAATCTGTAAAGTGAGAAAAAGAATACATATTTTTCCTGCTTCAAAGGGGATTATTATTATTATGCATTAAATATTGCAGCATTATTAAGATCTGGGGGCATCTGGAAGCATAGTAGATAGAGCACCAATTCCTGGAGTTAGGAGAACCTGAGTTCAAAACTGACCTCAGATACTTAATACTTGCTAATATGTTATTCTGGGCAAGTCACTTAACCCCAGTTGCTCACCCCCCAAAAAAATAAAATAAAAAATGTACTATTATTAAGATCTCCAATAATGTAGGCTCAATAGACTTCTTCTGTTTCACCTTTCTCTTTTTTTCCATCCCTTGAAATATGAGTCACAACATGATATACTTCCCTTGCATTTTGTGCATCCTTGTAGCCCAAATTCACTCATATGTCACTCTTTTAAGGTTAAGCTTGGATGGGACCTTCTCCAGAAACTTCACTGATTCTAAGCAATTAAAAAAAAAAAAAACAGTCTTTCCCTTGAGATCCTTGTCCTCTGGGCCATGCTCCAGGAGAGAAGGAATGGTAGTGCAATAGGAAGAAGAAAAGATAAACTACTCCAGTATCTTTGAAAACAAAATCCCAAATGAGATCACAAAGAATAGGATGTAATGGAAATGAACCACTACAAATGCAAGAGGAAGAGGATGATCTGGGTCCTCAGTCTTATGCTATTGAGAAAGAATTGGTACTCCCACCTGTCCCCTACTCTCAATGGTACCTGTGGTCTGTCTTTCTCCAGCTCACACCACTGCCCTCTTTCTCTCCACATCAAAACAAAAACAAAACCAAAAAACAAACAACAACCCAGAAAATTGATCCAAGTAAAAATATTCTTTGTTATAGCTCAGTTTTAGTATTGTTATTATGTTGTAGGTATTGTAGGCACTTTTAAGTGGCTATTATTTTTAAAATTCGTTCCACCATTAATCCAATGGTTAAAATGGTTCCATTCTAAAAATATGGAAATATGTTTAGAAAAAAATGCATGTTTAACCCATATCAGATTGCTTGCTGTTTTGGGGAGGGGGAATGGGGAGAGAGGGGGGGGGAGAAAAATTTGGAACACAAGGTTTTTCAAAGGTGAATGTTGAAAACTATCTTTGCATATATTTGAAAAAAATATTATTAAAATAAATAAAATTGTTTCCACTGAACGCTTAGGGAAAGAAGGGAATGTACTGAAAAGGAAGATAGCCATCAACCTATACTTGTGGCTTCATTTCTAGCTTCTAATTGGGGATGTGATTAACTGGCTTAAAAATATGTCATGCATTTTATGCACATCGTGTCTGAAATATTGGATTTGAACACAATTGTGTGTGGGGGGGTCATACAATTTAATTAATTTAATTTAATTGTGCATACTTGGATTCAGAGCCTTCTGAACTCAGTATGCAATTTTATGCAAATAACATGCAAATAAGCAGAATATGAGTAGAAGTCAAGTGCTTAGAAAAGTCCCAACACAGCAGGATTGCAGCATTGTGAAGGAGATCTCCAAGCCTTCTTCTAGCTAGGAATAGCTAGCAACATTCAAAATGCAACTAGTGAAATTGCACAAATGTGGCAATAGTGTGTGAGTACTGTTCAAGAGAACTGGGCATTCTCAGACAAACCTACCTCCTGCTTTTTCCTCTCACTCACCCTGGGTGTCCTAGTTCATCATTTATCTCAGAAATGATTGCACTAAATAGGAATTTTTCTTTTATGAGTGAGCTTCCTAAGTAGATGAGTAAATATACATTTCATATATATCTACTCAAAAAGGATTATAATGAGCATTATATATGAATGTAATAGAATACTATTGTGCTGTAAGAAATGATTTTAAAAATGAGTTTCAAAGAAACGTGTATGAACTGATACAAAATGAAGTGAACAGAATCAAGAGAACAATTTATATAATCACAACACTATGAAGACAAACTTTGTAAGATTTAGGAATTCTGATCAACATAATGACCAACCACAAATCCATTAACTGACAATGAAGCATGTTGCCTGGTTCTTGATGGAGAGGTGATAGATTCAAGGTATAGAATGACATCCATTTATTTTAGACATGACCAATTAAGGAAGGAATTTGCTTTGCTTGAATATGCATATTTGTGACATATTTTTCTTCATATAGGGAAGGAGGAAGAAGTGATGGAGAGAGAGAGAAAAAATAGATTTTTACTATTAGAATAAGAAAATTCTATAAAAAAAATGAAGGATTGAATTAAGATGATTTGGGGGATAATTTCTAGGTCTCGATCCATGACTCTATGATTTTCCCTTCACATTTATGCAAATATGCTATTTCAGTGTAGAACAAAGCTGGAGTACTTCTGAGGAAAACAAACATAGGAAGGGGAGAGGATTTGAAATGATGCTTTATGGGGATAAATTAAAGCAATTGGGATGTTTTACCTGTAGAAAAGAAGATATAGAGGAGACATAATAATTTTAAATATTTGAAACTATCATGTGGAAGAGGAATTCAGATTATATATTTAGAACTTGAAGATTTTGACTTTGGAAATCTAATCCAAACCCTCTCTACCATTTTACAGAAAGGAAAACTGAGACCCACAAAGGTTATGTGATTTACTACCTATGTAGTAAAGTAGCAGAGCTAGGATTTGAACTCAGGCCCTTTGACTGAAGATAGTTCTAGTACTCATTTTACTAGAAAATGGATCCTTAATTCTTCCCAGAACTGTAGGTCAGGTCATTGTAGTAGAGGTAGTATTTCAATTCTTTTTACAAGGAAAAAAAAAAAGAATCCTAATAATCGGAATTACCCTACGGTGGAAAAGACAATGAGGTTGCATAGTTGTTAAAGCACCAGGCATCAAGTCAGGAAGACTCATCTTTGCAAGTTCAAATGTAGTCTCAAACACTTATTTGCTGTGTGACCCTGGGCAGGTCACTTAAATCAGTTCACTTTACTTTCTTCTGTGAAATGAGTTGGAGAAGGAAATAGCTAACCTTTGGCTAAGAAACCCCAAATGAAGAGTCAGTCATGACTGAAAACAACTGAACAACACAAAAAGTAGAAAGGACAGTGTTGAAAGGTATTAAATTCCCCAAAGCTGGAAGTTTTCAATCAGTTGGTCAATTAACAAAAGTATGTTAAATGCCTACTATGTGCCAGCCACTATGCTTGGAGATTGGGATGCAAGTATAAAGAATGAAATAATTCCTTCTCACAAGGATCTAACATTCTAATCAGAACACAATGAATTAGTTCATAGAAATACATATACTACATAAATATAAAGTTTATGCACACACAGGCGTATACATATATTCATACATACATGCAGTAATGTGAAAGAAAATTGTAGCAGTTGGAGGATCAGCACAGACTTCATGCAAAAGAAGGCACCTGAGCTGAATGACAGATAATCCCTTGTCGATTTTCCGGTTGGACTAAGCAGACACTTGAGTTTCCTTTTAGTCCTCCAATTGTCTGTATCTCTTATTCTTTGGTTATGCTGCCTACCTATCCTTCCTAATATAAAAAAGGCTTAGATAGCATACTGAATGCCAGCTTATGTAATTAATTAGCACTTCCACAGCAGTTTGGGTTTGATGTGGCTGCCAGTATATTTATTTACTCACATTTTATACTTTCTTGTGTGCCTACCTATGCTAATTGCTGCTATATAATTATTGAAGTTATTTAAAAACACAGGGTGCAGTTTCCTATCAAGCAGCTCGATCCTTGATTACAGGCACAGTGACAAAGCCCAACCTCCTGCCCCAATCTCCATCTGCTCTGTCAGACCTCAGAATGAGGAGACATGTACCACCATCCAGTGCGCTTCTAACTAATGCCTTGTCTGCCTCAGAGGAAAAAATAGCCTTTTAAGCCAGTGTTCTCATTGTCTTTTTCCCTACTGCTCCTTCTTGTCAGCCTAGATTGCATATGAATAAAATAGAAATTTAAAGGCCTCCCCTCCCGAAAATGATAAAGTGCACCGCATTGCAGCTCGAGGAGGATAATTACAAATAATAACTACCATTATGAAATAATACCACTTACACTATCAAATGCCATTTCCCTATTCCAGAATAGTCTAACTCCTCCTTCCTGACAAACAGCAGCTCTCTGAGGCAGGAGGGAGGAAGGAGGGCAGACAGACAGAAGACAGTGGGGGCATGTACACTGCCTACCACAAGCTATTTAAATTGAACAGAAATGTGCATAATGTTGGATGACCAGGACTTGTTTGCACCCCCACCCATTCTTCCTTGCCCTTCCCTAGATCTCTGTGATGATAGAAGTGGCTCTGCTTGCTGCAGAGTGGTCAAGGGGATGCACAATAGAGACATTCTGGAAGGCTTATAAACCAAGGGTGCTGAAGCAGTAGCCACACTGACTTATGATGGGATTAAATCTGAAAGGGCAATCAAAATCCATGGCAGAATAGTGGTGGGTGCTGCTTCTGAATCTATATGGAATATCTTACTTTCAGGGATCTGAAACGTCAGGAAGGGGAACCAACTCATCATAGGATGGAAGGAGAGTAATTAGACATTCAAGAACAGCCATGGAAATAAGCTGCTTCTGTGGTGGAATGGGCTAGTTCTTGTGCAGAACTCAGCTACACCATCTGATGGGCTGAAGAGTCACTCCCTTTCTCTGTTAGCCCAGATTTGGGAAGTACAGATGAAAGACCAAGTTCTAATGTTCCCTGTGCTTTCATGTCTGGTGCTTCTGCTACTAATGTCTATCTCCCCTGAGGCTAGTCTCTACATGCTTCTCTTTAAATTAGAATTAAATTTATAAGCCACCCAGAGTCATAACTAGAATTCTTTTTCCTGAGGGGAAAG
This sequence comes from Sminthopsis crassicaudata, assembly GCF_048593235.1. Taxonomy (NCBI): domain Eukaryota; kingdom Metazoa; phylum Chordata; class Mammalia; order Dasyuromorphia; family Dasyuridae; genus Sminthopsis; species Sminthopsis crassicaudata. The sequence continues at coordinate 595,159,148 of NC_133617.1, forward strand.
AGGTTGTTGTAAATGGGATATGTGAGTATGTGGGGATAGGTAGCAGCAGTACAGAAGATAATGTCTGTGGGTGCAGTCTCACTGTGAGAAGGGCAGCCTAATTCCCAGAAAATCTAGTCCTCACTTCAGTTGGGGGACTCTGAGAAAGCAGAGGCAGGGAGGGAAGTAGACTCTAGGAAAGGGACACAACCGTATTAGAAGTGTCAACTTGGGAGAGAATGTGTCAAGAAATGAAGTAGGGGAACAGCAGTCACCATGGAGAGGAATCTGTTACTTCCCACTCTCCCTCCATTCTAGATGTCATGCTGGGACAAAGCTCTGTTCAACCTGTGTTAGTTATGGCTCTGAATCCATCACAAAGGATGGATTTAAACCAAATAAAATGATTGTGATCAAATAAAAAATATCAAAGCAGATATCAATTAATACTGATAAACATATCTCAGTATAAAATTGCAAAGTTTTTACATGCTGGTTATTTTTCTGGCTACAAAATCCCTTGAAATGTGGCTGACAAAGGCTCTTTACAATTAGTACATATAGCATTTCAGTGATATTACTGATAATCACTAATATTTTTATAGAGCTTATTTCACAAAAACGGTGTTACGAGAATCCAAGGATCAGTATTATTAACATTTTAGAAGTGAAGAAACTAAGAGTTATCCAAGTTTAGCAACTTGCTTATTGTCACCTAACTAGTAAGTATCAAAGTGAGCCTTTAAATCTTGGGCTTCTGCCTTTTGAGTACATTACTCTATGAACTCAACATGCTGACCAAGCCTTAGATGCTTCCATATCGTCCTATTTCTTTATACTTTTTCCTTCCCTCCATTTGAAAAGAAATTACAGGTCCTGGTTCTCAAAATGGGAAAGAATTTCAGAAACTACCAAGTTCGATCCATATCTGGACAAAAATTCCCAGTACAACATGCTTGAAAAATAATCAATCAATCTTTCCTTGAAGACTTCTAGTGAGGGGTAACCAACTATTTTCTGAGGCATTCCACTCCATTTTGGAGAGTTTTACTTGTTAGCGAGTTTTTTTTTTTCTCCAAAATAGGACCTAAATTTACCAGTTTTTGTAAACTTTCATCTCTTGTTTGAAAAACAAAAAGAAACTACTAAAGATGTTTTCAACAGAAAAGTAATGATCACATAAGAAAGCTGTATTAAAGGGATAGGGAATGATGAGGGTAAAGGGTAGGAACAAACATGAATGAAGATGATGTTAAGAAAGAGGTTACTGGGGGATAGTGGTCAGAGAAAACAATCTTCCTGATTCTGAAGAGAAGGGGAGGATTGAAAGGAAAAAAGAAAAGAATCCGGAAATAAAGGGGTACCTTAGATTGCCTCTTGGACAATTAAGGAATGGCTGAACAAATTTTGGCATTTAAATGTAATTATACTATTGTATTGTAAATCAATACATATATTGTATATATTATTGAAATTTAAGGGATGAAAAAAGATATTATTTCAGAGAACCATGGGTAGGATATATTGACATGGAGGGAAGAGAGAAGAATCAAGAGAATAATTTATATCTAGTACAATGACAACAACATTGTAAATAAAAACAACTTTGAAAAATGTAAGGAATTCTTCTGAAAACAAAAATAAGCCATGTCTCTGGAGGACCAAAGATGAAGCATGTTATCTACCTCCTGACAGAGAAATATTAGACACAGGGTATAGAAAAATATACATTTTTGACCATGGAAAAACAAAAGAATCTAATGTATTGGTCCAGATAGGCAGAAAGATAGACAGTAGTAAAAGTCAATAGCAGGGTGATGGCAGTGAGATTAGGAAGAAAAGGATGGATGACAGAGATGTCACCATTGTGAAATTAATTAGACATGAGAGGTGAGGGAGATGAAAGAATCAAAGATCCTGTCATGGGAGACTTGAATGGTAGGGTGATTGATTAGAATGATCAAGTCAAGAAGATAAACAAATTTAGGAGAAACAAAAATTTGGCTATAGAATCACTGCTTAAAAATAATCTGCTCATGCTGGAAAAGAGCAAAGCATCCTCCTGGTGCTACCTAGAGTGGTAATTCTGGAATGCAAAAGGAGCCAGAAGGAGACCTCCAAAGTGAAGGTGAAATCCACTAGAGAGGAGAATGTATACTGGAAACTACTGAGAAGATCTGGGTTTAAATCCCAGCTCTAACACTTATAGAAGAGGCTGTTGCTTAGTTGTTTTCAGTTGTGTCTGACTCTTCAGGATCGTTTTGGAGTTTTCTTGGGAAAGATACTGGAGCAGTTTGCCATTTCCTTCTCCAGCTCACTTTCCAGATGAGGAAACTGAGTCAAACAGGGTTAAGTGATTTGTCCAGGGTCACACAGCTTGTAAGTGTGTATCCTTGAGCAAATAATTTGAGACCTGTCTGGGGCTCCTTATCTATTAAATGAAGGGAATATATTAGATGGACTAAAGTCTCTACTAGTTTTAAATCTATAATCCTAGATGATGCAATTTATATAAAACACTCTATAAAACTTAAATATCCACATCCAATATCTATCATACATAGCACTTGAAGGCTTATAAAATCACCTAAATAAATTACATAGCGGCAGCTGGGTAACACAATAGATAGAACTGAACTTGGGGTCAGGAAGTCTTGAGTTTAAAACCAGTCTCAGATACTTAATTGTTGTATTGTTTGTTCTTCCTTCTCGAAGAGGACCATGACGTCAGGGAAGTGATGCCACGACCTCGAAAGTGAATTGGATTTAAGTGAAAGGGGGCTTGCAAGGTCAACTACCTCATTTTTCCCTCCAGAGCCATCTGGGTTCAGTAGTCAGATCTAGATAAGGATGACTGGAGATGGCCTTGGATCAGATAGGAGACCCTAGCCTTTTTAAGCTAAGATCTTTAACAGGTCTCAGTTTGACTGAGAATGCACCCATTCAGTGATTAAGGATAGGTAGCAATTGAGCAATTAAATAAATGAATGAATGAGCTTTGTGACACTAAGTAAATTGCAAAATTCCTAGTCTCAATTTCCTTATCTCTAAAGTGGGGATAATAAGAGTACCTACCTCCCAGGGTTGTAGTAAAAATTAAATCAGATAATAAAGTGCTTTACAAACCTAAAAGTGTTATATAAAATGCTAGCTCTGATTTCATTTGATATTGAATAGGGTTCAACAACCCTGTGAGATAGATGCTATTATTAACTCCATCTAAAAGGTGAGGAAAGTGAGGCTGAAAGATTATGATTTGTCCAAGATCGCATAGCTATTAGGTTCAAAGCAGTATTTGAACTCAGGTCTTTCTGACTCCACATCCAACCCTATGCCACCAAGCTGCCTCAATGTGTTATTATTGTTTTATTGCTTTATTATTATTATTATTCTCTATAGAGGCTTTATAGAAAGACTTAGAAAATAATCAATTGGGATAAGAAAGCACAAGGAAGGGCTAGGAAAGCTATGATCTGGACAAATGTATAGCTTGGTGGTGGTGATAGAGAAGGTTTTTGGTCAACACCAAAGAAATCAGGTGACCTGGTTACTCAGTAATAGAGTCTGAAAGACTTTTCTTCCTGAGTTCAAATCTGACCTTAAATACTTATTAGTTGTGTGGCCCTAATCAAATCACTTAACTCTATATGCCTCAGTTCCCCCACCTGAAAAATCAGTTGGAGAAGGAAATGGCAAACCATTCCAGAATTTTTGCCAAGAAAACCCCAAATGGGGTCACAAAGAATGGGACACAACTGAAAAATGACTAAATAGCAAAAACAACAAAGAAATCAGATGCGTAATATCTGAATATTTGGTTTAAAAAGAGAAAGTGGCATGCAAAAACTAATTATTTTGAGCAGCATTAAATAGGACAATATCAAGCCCTTAGTAATGATTTCTGTGGAATTTGCTTGCTCTAAACTTTTGCTCCAGCTATAGAAGATCACACTGTAGGTTTCTTTGGAATAATTAGAGCTACTCTATACTCCAGTGGGAGGAAAAGAGAGAGGGAAGTCATTGATAGTTAGATTTCTGTACTACATATATTTATGTTTATTCATTTTTTAAAATCTACTTTTAGCATCTTGGTTTATTATTTTTAATGTTAATAGTCTAATGGTGGTGACAGGAGAACATTTAAATATCATTTCTGTTCATGCTCCTGATTCAGAATTATCTCATTTTCTCTCTTCCACAACCCACCTCCTATCCATTCATTAATCTTCTCCCTTTCCCCCCCTCTAAGTTTATTTACTGCCTCCTAAATACATATCTTAATTTACACTTCTAGTCCCATCGGGAGCCTGTGAAATGTAAAATCTTTTCTAATAGCAGAAGCAGCCACAAATATTTTAATATCCGGGGCTGCCTTGGAATCCTAATTTTGCAGATGGTGCAAAGTTCATTTTTCCAGCAGCGATGTAAAAAATAATAAATGCCATCCACATCCCTCGGCATCGACAGGCATTCGCTGAATTGCGTGCCCCGGGATGGCGACGGGGCAGGAATCAGCTCTTGTGCCTTGCCCACCCGTCAACGGGCACCCACAGAGTCCCTCTCTGCTCTGCTTTGTCTGTCGGCAGCAATCCTATTCAGGCCGGCGACAAGGCAAGCCTTTTTGAACTTCTAATCTGGCAGGAGAAAGACACACGAGAATGTAATTGCTGCACAGATCACGCACAGGAGGTGAGCCGGCTCCTCCCCCCGGCTTTTTCCATTTGCGCTCTTCAAATGGAAATCTATGGAGAAGAGATGGAAAGAGCCAGAGGTGAAAGTGAAGCCTCCGCTAGGTTCAGTGGGGGAGCTGAGAAGTGATGTACTCAACTGAATGAAATCATCTGCTTCTCTTCAGCCACTTTTACGATCATCTTTTCTCCCCTTTCTCTGACTTCTTTGGGGAAGCCCTTTAAGAGATTTAGAAACATATACCCAAAGGGGGAAAAAAAAACACTATATATGTGTATATAGTGGGGTTTTTTTCCATATATATGTGTAATATATATACATAGATACTATATAGATATATATACACATAGATACTACATATAGTATCTATGTGTATATATTAACAGCTTACATTTATGCAGCACATGGATATCTCCGTTTGATCATTAAAACAATATGATAAGTGCAAATATTATCCCCATTTCTTAATTTTTTTTGTTGAGGCAATTGGGGTTAAGTGACTTGACCAGGGTCACACAGCTAGGAAGTGTTAAGTGTCTGAGGGCAGATTTGAACTCAGGTCCTCCTGACTTCAGGGCTGATGCTCTATCCCCTGCATCACTTAGCTGCCCCTATTATCCCCATTTTAAAGATTAAAAAACTGAGGCTCAGAAAGAGGAAACTTTTTTTTCCAGGTCAGGTGACCAGTAAGCCTGCTAGTAACAGTCAAGGCTCAGATTTGGGTCTTCTAACTCCTAACCAGTGTTCTTTCCAGTACATCATACCACCTCACCAAGGCTATCCCGAGAGGCCAGAGACTATTTTGATGGAGTAAGTTTTATAAGCAGTTCTGAAATATTTTAAAGGTTTGTTTATGACTTGTTTCTACACTATAATCCTTTCTTGATATCAGTCTCCCACAGCAGTTGAATCCTCCCACCTAACAAAGAAATATAAAACCAACCACCACAGTGATGATCTGACAGTGTATTATAAGCTATTTTTGAATAATGTAGTGTATATTAAGTCATTCAAAGGCTCAATTGTGAAAAGCAAATCTTGTGTCTGATGTTCCCTTTGTCCTAGTTCTGCTTTGAGAGCCTATTTTACCCTTCCTCCTTCATCCAAGATGCTCAGTATCTCAGACTGGCATTCCATCTTCTACTTATTTTTTTTCATCCAATGTCCCCTGCCTGGAATGATCTCTGTTATCTTCCTTAGAGACCCACCTCAAATCCTCCCTAAGGTCCCTCCCCCACCTCACCTCAACCACCCACTGCTAATGCCTTTCTTCTGAGATTATGTCTCATTTAGTCTGTACATAATTAGTATGTGCTTAGTTGTTTGCATGTTGTCTCTCTAGCTGTCTCCCACCCCCACCCCTTCTTAGAATGTGAACTTCTTGAGGAAAAAAACTGCATTTTCAACCTTCTTTGTACTCTACTTTGTGTTGTATGCTTTGGATCATTTCCTCTCTCCTCCCTATTTTCACATTAGGCTTATTTTGGATCCCATTCACTAAGGAACCCCCTCTCTGCTGGATAATTTATACAGAATAGCTAATCTGGTAACTGTGTTATACTCTGATGTATTCATGATGTTATGAGTGTGGATATTATAGTTCAGATTGCATTCAAGAAAGGATCCATCCAAGCAGTGGAGACCTTTCTAGGGGCTCTTTTAAGTGTAGAGGTGCCAATGTACCACTGAGGCTTTCTATTCTTGATACATGACAGATCTTTCTGTTGCATATGTCTGTTTGATAATATCTTTTATATGACTTCTCATGAGCAAGTTGTCATTGTTACTTAAGCCTTACAAGACATCTTACATTGCTTGTTGGATTACTTATAATTTTTGTTTTCTTTTGCAGTTATAAATTATTATGCATTTATATATGCATAAATACATAGATAAATAGGTAGATAGATGATAGATAGAGTGTCTCCTGAAAAATAATATTCAAAATGCGGGCATTTACAGCAGTGAATAGTTTAGGAATTTTGAAAACAATATGTAATTTCCCAAATAGAAGTTATGCCCAACTTTTCCTTCTATTCAATTTCAGCAAATTGTTCTTTTTTAGGATCTCTCTCTCTCTCTCTCTCTCTCTCTCTCTCTCTCTCTCTCTCTCTCTCTCTCTCTCTCCATACATATGTTGATCTAATCATCCACTCTAGAAAAATAAAATGGATGAATAATGGATATTATCCAAGGCAAATTGTTCTTCTTTAGAATCTATCTAGGGTTATTTCTATTTGTGTATCTACATATATATATATATATATATATATATATATATATATATATATATATATATATATATCAAGCCATTCTAGTATATATATATACATATGTTGATATATGTACATAAATCAATATAGATAGATAGATAGATATAGATATGTTCATCTAACCATCCACTCTAGAAAAATAAAGTGGATGAACAATAGATATTATGCATAGCAAATTATTCTCCTTGAAGATCTCTTTCTCTCTCTCTTGATATTTCTATAGATATTTATTTATGTGTCTACATACACATATATATGTATGTATGTATATATATGTATATATATATATATATATATATATATATATATATAACTATTAACTAAAAAATAAAGTGGATGGATAATGCTTATTATTCATACCATGACTATAGCTGTCAAGTTTTGTTTTGTATTTGTGACAGGATCTGTGATTTTTTTTTCATTGAAGAGAGTTCTCAGTGAGAAATTTTATCTCTCAATGTAGACTAGCAGTTGTTCTTCAATTTAATGTCTTAGAGTATTGACCAGGGCCCTGAAAGGTTAAGTGCTTATTTATGGTCACACAGCCAGTATTTGTTAGAGACAAGACTAGAAATCTAGATTTTCTAGCTCTGGACTCTGGCTCTTTGTCCACAACACCACATTGTTTTTTCTCTGTCAAATTAGGATATGTGCATGTTAATATGGCTGTGTAATATGTATGTATTCAAAATAGGAACATATACATGTGTACATTATATATACATACACAGAGATACAAATATAGCTATGTATATGCATGTGTGTGCATGTATGTACATTTGCATTGCCAAATACTAAGGTCAATCTGAATATCAGTCAAATTGTCTGTTTCTATCTCAGAATCCCAGTACTGGTTATTAAGGATGTTTTGGTTCTATCCCTGCACCAATATTTTTCCAGTTTATAGTGTCTATTATTAGTCGAGGTATAAATTTGTGTTTCCACCAACCAGACTGATTAACTTTAACTCCCCACCTCTATCCATAACTCTAACTTTTCCCCAAAGTCTTAATCTGAGTAGATAAAGGGTAATTAAAGCAAAATCACTACTTACATGCAATATAAACCACATATTTTATTCAGTATGTGGGCCCTAACCCTTCCAAAGGAAGAAACTAAACCAGTCAATTTCCCCACCCCTGCTGGCCATGGCCAATGCTGAGTCCCAAGTTATGGTATGACAAGGATTAATATCTTTGTCTTGATCTTGGATCTGGGTTAAGTTGAAGCTGGATACATGTTGGATTCAGAGCTTACTCAGAGAACTGTAGAAACCTCATATATCTTTTCTAATTGTAGCTGCATGGGCAAAGAGCACATAGGATGCTTTGGGGTACCCTGGTGCTATCAAGTCTCAATTTATTTGGCATCTTTATATTTTCCTTTCTTTTTTTATATTGGTTATTTTAGAGCTGGAATCAAGTCTGTTGTATCTCTCCCAGGAGAGGTAGCTATTGTGTGTCCACAAAGATCCTTCAAATCAGCAGTCAGCTTGACTGCTTCTAGCCCTTCCCCCAACCCTTTAAACAGAGAGGAGGGTAGTAAAGTTAAAAAGTTATGCTAAAAACACAGAGTCTCCATCGATGTTTAGAAAGTAGAAGTTCCCCATCACTATTATATGCTCTAAGTTTGTTTTCTTTTTCCCAATGTCATTATTCCTCTTTCTTCTAACTTAGTCACAGTGTATTCCTATCATAAGATCATCTCTGTTTCTCTATCTATTCATCCTCACCAATTCTTCCATGTCTCCCTCTTATAGTTTATGGATTTCTTTACATGGCTACATCTTTATTAGTAACAATGTACTCTAATACATCTTTTTTATTAGTATAGTCTTCCTTTTAGCATAATTTTCTAGTCCTTTATCAAAGTCCCACTTCAACAACTCATCACAGCACAGAACCTAATAGTTTCATGGACTTGGAGCTATAGCTCATGCCTTCATATTACAGATGAAGAAATAGACCTAGGAAGGTTAAGTCATTTGACCAAGATCACAAAGGAAGTTAAGTAGCATAGTTGGGATTAGAACCCAGAAACTCCAATTCTAAATACAAATTTGGAGGTCAAACTCCTAGTACAAATGTTGTGTCTTCGAGCCCAATGCTTTCTCTTTTGTAAATTTCTTTCTCTTTCCTTCCATAAGGCTGGCTATTGAGAAATGATAATGCAGGAACATTGAAACCATTGAAATCTGAGGATTTGGAATCAGACCATCAAGTGGGGTCCACAACTCTCATGCTAGTGGGCTTTGGCCTTTTCAAGTGCTCACTTTTGCTCATTAATCATTGTTCTACAAGGTCATTCCATTTTTCCAAGGCTAGGGTTCTAGTCTGCCTTCCTTTCCATCTGTTATCTCCTCTAATTCTTACTAATTGTCTGACACAATCTAGCATCCAGGCACTCTTGTAGCTTTCTCTAATGACTAACAGCTTTACCAGTGTGGTGGAACAGTGGCTAGAGTATCAGATCTGAAGTCAGGAAGCCCTGAGTTAAAATCCACCCTCAGATACTTACTGTGTGACCTTAGGCAAGTCACTTAGTCCTGTTAGCTTCAATTTCCTCATCTGTAAAATGAGCTGAGGAATTAAATAGCAAATCATTCCAGTATCTGCCAAGAAAATCACAAATTGGATCACAAAGAGTCAGACAAGAGTGAAAATGACTAAGAAACAATGGTAATAACCACCAGTGTCAGAACTGTGACCATCTGGAGCTGGAAAAACTGAATGAAGGACAGAGAAAATTTTAATCTATATTATAAAAGCATCAGTTCCATACTACCACGCAGTTATCCACTTTGTTTTTCATTCTTGCTAATATGGAGATTCTCAAGTTTATGGGATACACAATGGTAATTCATATAATACACTCATCAAGCACTTCTGCTCTGGGGTTCTGTCTCTGGAGCAAGAGTTCTCAGTCTTTTTCTGTGCCTTGGAAAAGATGAAGCCTGTGGATCCCTTTTCAAACTAATATTTTTAAATAAGATACAATACAAGAATAAGATACAAAGGATTACATATAGTTTTGGAAAGCAAAACAAATGATTAGGAAATCAATCATATTAAAATGTAAATATTAAAATATTTTTTAAAAATGAACTTATGAACTCCAAATGAATTTTTGTGAGTTGCTTTTGAATAAAATTTTACTTAAACTGCTTTTCTGTAGGACTTTCTCTTATTTTTTCTGTAGGAAACCAAGAAGTTTTTTGTTGTCCAATACTACACAAAATCTCAAGATTTTTTTTTACATATCTACTTCTAACTATCTATCCATGATGATGATGATGATGGCAGGAATGTGGGCCAAGAGGGTAGAGGACAACAAATGACCTCACATCTTTAGTTTTGTTTTTATCTAGAATCATTTGTATGTCAATAAAGAATGGAGTTCTATAGTAGTCTTCCTAGTTCAGATTCTACTCAGAGCTGAAGGGATTTCTTTGACAGAATCCTGGCAATCCTATGCAAAATCCCTTGAAAAATTCAGATCATAGCTTCTACCCTTAATAGTAGGGTGATTTTGAATAAGTCACTTGACCTCTATGTGCATTAGTTTCTTCATCTATTAAAAGAATGGGTGGGATTAAATTTTTTAAATTATGCATTCCATCACAAAAACTTTTGATCACTCTCCAATGTATATGTATCTTTTAGAAATCATATACATATATGACTAAACTAATATATTTAGTACATTATAAAGTAGACAAAACAAGTCAAAAAGGAAGAGATAAAGATAAAATAAATATTTTAAATTAGATTTTAAAACAAAACTTTTGTGTTCATTAATATATTATTATTACTATTCCATATTAATAGTAATAGTTTTTACATATTAATTACATTTTAGTAGGTAATATCACATATACTAATTTCAAAATTTTTATTAATACTTTGTGATATAATCAATCAAATATCTGGTTCTAAGTTCAGTTCATTTTTGCTGCTTGACTTTTAAAAGATGTCATAGCTGAAAAAGTTATCCTATAAAAATATGTAGGATCCAAAGGGAGGAAATATATTGCAGGACCTTTGCCCTACAATGGTTTGCTTCTCTTCTGAATAGATAATTTCTAGACCTGGCTCCAGAGATTTGCTTTGTTGCAAAAGTAGAAAAAACACTTGCTAAATTTCAATAAACATCTTTTCAGAATTGGTGGATGAGACTGAAAAATGTGCATCATGCTAGTGTCATACTTTTTAAAACTTATCTTGCTGAACAAGGTCTTTATGCTATTGCCTTTTTCTGGAGCCCTTTCACTAAGCCTCTTTGTGAGTACCCTGTCCTCAGTTCCCTTTTCCTCAAGATCCCTGAAGACTTCCCTCCACCCCCCCCAACCAGGTATCCTGTCCTTGCATCCCACTTCCTTCTTAAAACACTTTTATGTGTTGTCTTAGCTCATTAAAATGTAAGTTCTTTGAAGGCTGAGACTATCTTTCCCCAGAATTTAGTATAGTACTTGATCCATAGCTAGTGCTTAATATATCCTTCCTCCCTCCTCCCTTCCTCCTTTCCTCCCTCTCTCTCTGTCTGTCTGTCTTTCTGTCTGTCTCTCTCTCTCTCTCTCTGTGTCTGTATGTCTCTGTCTGTTTCTGTATCCCTCTCTGTCTCTCTGTCTCTTTCTCTCACTTTCTCATTTGCTCTTTCTCTGGCTTTCATACACACAATCTCTCATCTCTTTATCGATTGATTTATCTATGTATCCATCTATCTGAAGAAATTTTGCAGCTTTGCGTTAGTAAATGTTTAACAACTGGCTGTCTGAAAAAAAAGTTGTTTTAAGTTTATTTTGTATAATTGACATTTTCTCCCCTTTAGGTACAATAAATTGAACCCTGACTTGTGGCTTAATTATTTTGGAATACAAATACTTATATTGAAAAGTTGACCAATCCCCTTGGTTTCAGTTAAGCTTCATACATTCCTGGATGAGCCCTTTAAGTTATTAGCCAGGTTTCAGAGAAACAGAGAAAGATTTAACACCTGATAGGAAACAACAGCAATGTAATACCTGATAGTAATGCAGCTCCTATTGAGGAATAGACCTAGGAAAGAGTAGTGCTTAGTGGGAAGAAGCTTTAGAGAGAAGAACATTAAGAAGACATCAAAAAAGACATTGGAAATTCAAAAGCTCAGAGACATGAGATATCCTTTCATATCTGTACCTTGATCACATATGTTCTTTACATGTATTCCCTATCCATAGATATGTCTTGGACTTTTTCATATGTGTTCTCTTGATGCAGGATTCCCATTTGTGCCCACTCTGACTAAAATATAACATGGGAAGAGTACACCTCATTCAAAGGAAAAATAGAACATAAAATTCACAGAAAGAGTAAACAACATTTATTAAAAGGATATACTTATATGAGAGTTTAGGAACTGCAGCTGGTGGGAAATGACAAAGAAAATGAATTTATATTGTTGTAATATTATACTGGAGACCTCCCAGACAGAAGGAAGATCGGGTTATTTGGGACATGGATCACAAAAATTAGTATGGAAGCACCATAAAGTAGTAAGGTATTTCAAATATGTAAATATCTCTTCAACCTATTGATGCATCTACGTGGCACAGTGGATAGACGGCCAATCCTGGAGTCAGAAAAACTAATTTTCTTCAGTTCAAATCCAGCCTCAGACACTTATTTGCTATGTGGCCCTTAATTTAAAGAAAGAAATGGCACACCACTCCAGGATCTTTGCAGAGAAAATCCCATATAGAGTCACGAAGAGATGGATATAACTAAATAATAGCCACAAAGAGATGGATATAACTAAATAATAGCTATAAATTGAACCTCTTTCAATAGGGAAATTGAAAAACATAACTAGACTTAATGACAATTTCACATTTTGAAATGTGGAGGAAGAAAAAAGGAGGAATTGCTCTCATTCTGACTGACACTGAAGAAATTTCTCCTTTGTTTTAGGGAAGAGTGATCACTCCTTTAAAGAGATCCTAGTAGAAAGGAAATAAAAATACTTAGGATTCAATAGTATAGAAGAGGATATTGCAAAAGCAAGTAATAAGAGCGAATACAAAGGAGTAGCATGTTTCGGTCATAATTTTGACAGGACCACTAGAGACCAGAGTGATCAGAGTCCAGCAAAGAAAGAATTTTGAAGACAAGGGAAATGGAGAAGGGAACAAGAATTTTTATAACGTCTTCTATGTGTCAGGCACTATGCTAAAAGCTTTTTACAAATATTATCTCATTTGATCCTCACAAGAATTCTGCAAGATAGGTGCTATTGTTCTTTCCATTTTATAGTTGAGGAAACTGAGGCAGATCAAGGATATATAACTTGCCCAGGGTCACACAGCTAGTAACAAAAAAAAAAATTTTAATGACAGGATTGGTTTGCTCCATAGGATAAGAATGGGGATGAAGACAAATAAGAATGATAAACCTGAAATAATTAAATCATGAAAAAATTGTCTTAAGAATTTTATATTTAAGAAGTTTTAAATTTAAGAGACAACAAATAAAATTAGTATTTATATATGCATAGTATGACAAAAAGAAGGAATAATACAACTGAATCTCTATTATGTATAACTTTTTTTTAACTTAAATTCAATATGTAACTTTTAAAGTTGCCTTGCTTTCCTGAGATTCCTTCTGTTCTTCCTCCTGAAAATAATTAAACTAGTAGAATCTTACTTTGTTTTTGTTTTCTGTTTTCTTTTCAAGGAATATCACCTTTTGCTCTAGGAAGCCAAAAATAAAAATGCTTAGCTGGGAATTGAAAGGCAATTGAGGGGACCATCAGATAGCATCAAGCTTTTCTCAATGAGGACTAGTACTGGATAGACTAAGGTCTGAAAGAAATTACAAACTTGAAGGTTTGGTTGGGAGGCAGAGAATGGATAGAGAAGTAATTCAATTATTCAAAGGATTATCATATGGAAGAAAAATAACACTGGGTCTGTTTTGTCCCAGGTAACTGAATTGGCTGAATTGGCAAGAGGAAGATTTTGTATTCAATGTAAGGAAAGAATTACTAATGATTAGAGCTACTCTAGAGAAGAAAAGGCTTTGGGGAAAGGTGATAGCTTTTCCATCATTGGAGATCTTCAAGAAGAAGCTTCATAATTACTTTTCAGAGATATTATAAATAATATTTTTGTGAAAGTACAAGTTGGACTATGTGGTTTCTGAGTTTCCTTCCAACCCCAAGATTCTATGCCTCTGTGAATCTAGATGACAGTAGAACAAAGCCTGAATTTACCATATAATCATCATCCTCTGCTTTGCTTTGAGCTGTGGAGCTCTGCCCTTAAACAGTCTGCATCTTTTAAAGATGAAGTGTTGGTATTTACCTGTCATAATTTTCCTGTTTGCAAAGACATCTTAGGCCCAGGAGCAAATATAAATTGACCTATGCAGCCCACAAGGGCTTACATATTTTTGAGTGCATGATTTGTTTATTTATTTATTTGCCTGGTGCAAAGGGATGCATAGTAAATAAATAAAACCAAACTAGAAAGACTGCTGTGGTCCCAACTCATTTAAGGGTTTGTTCTCTTAGTTACTTCCTCCATAACTGTCAACAAAGACATCCTTAATGTCTCCATTATGGGTGACACTTTCTCATCTTTCTGACAGCATGAAAGGAGCTAGGATTCCAAGCTGTTAATACAATGGAAACTCCAGGTCTTCAAAACTTGTCCTGGCACTTTTTGGGCAGCTGCTTTGGCTGACATACCAGGACAACAAAGTGACAAGGCTCTTGGACAATCACAGCCTAGTACAATTGACAGAGATCATAGAAAGACAGAGATTACATGGCTTAATAACTTTATTTTACAGACAAAGAAACTGAGGTAAACAGAGATTACAAACCTAAAGTTCCATTACCTAAAACTTCAAATCCATTGTTCTTTTCACTGTGTATCATGCTTCTTATTGCTGGCAAAGTTGGGACTACAATTCAAGGGGGAAGTGGATCAATGCATAAATTTGAATTTTGCTGTCCATCTCTTTCCTCTCTACCCTATCCCATCAAGAAAAACTTTCAGAAAATGCCTCCTTATAGTTGCTTAATTATAAAAATGTAGAACTGAATCAGAGCCAAGACAGAGGAGAAAAGGTAAGGGATTCACCTAAGCTCTCCCAAATTCCTCCCAACTTTAAAATAATACCTCAAAATGAATTCTGAAGCAGTAGAACCTTACAAAAATATAAGGTGAAACAATTTTCCAGCATAAAACAACTTGGGAAGTTTGCAGGAAAGGTCTATGATAGAGAAGTGAAGGTAGAGTGCAATCTCAAAACATGCCTTAGGAGCAACTGAATTGACAGCATGGCTTCTAGAGCTCAGCCTATGGAAAGTTGTAATGTTCTGGTTTGCTTTCTGGAGGTATTTGAGGTAACCTTCTTTTCAGCAGAGTAATCACCAGGAGAATAGCCAGGTGTTAAAGTCCAAAAGTCTTTATGGGCTCCTTCACAGTCTGTCTCCTTGCAGGGAGATGTAATAGGCCAGAATTCTGGAGAAATTCTTACAAAGTGTTAACTCAGTGGAATTGATAATACAATGGTTATCTAGTTTAGCATGAATTCTCTAGTTCAGTATGATTGCCCTAGTGAAATGGTTTATACTCAGTATACTGTAATGATGTAATTATAATAGAGCATATAAACTGAGACAGACTTAGCCAGAGACAGATTCAGAGAAGAGGACTGGAAGAGCTCCAGTCTTGGAAAGACAGTCATTCCATCTCCCAACCTTTGTAGTGGCTAGCCTGTCCTCTTGCTTGCCCCACTGAGATTAACAACTGTCTGAAGGGCCTCCAGAAAGCTAGCCTAGCCCCAGGTAAGGAGACAATAAAGACTTTTGGACTTTAACACCTGGCTATTCTCGTAATGATTACTCTGCTGAAAAGAAGGCTTTCCCAAATATTTCCAGAAAACCAACCAGAACACTACATTTTGGTGCCCAATGTAGGGCTAAGGATTTATAATCAGCAGTTCAGACTGACATGATCCTGAGTTCAATGGAAAATTCTCTGTGACCTAGAAATCAGGGTGAGTACAAAAATAGACAAGAAGGGAACTTTGTTAAGGGCTAAACTAGTGTTTCAGCTGAAATGGGACAAATGTTTCAAAAACAGCCTTCTCCACTGCAAGGAAAGTGTGTAGAAAGTATAGTTAAACTAATAAAAAAACAAGGTTTGGCTGAAACTTGGGAGCAGATCATTGGACTTTTAGAAACATTACAGTACTCATCTCCTTGGTTCTCAAAGGAAGAATAATTAGATCCAAACAAGTGAAAACTAGTAGGAGAAAAATTAATTGAATATTACAATGATAATAATCCTTATTCAATTCCTAAAGAAACATTCTATGCATATAACTTAATACAATTGGCTTTAAAGAATTATATAAGTATTAGAATAAGGAAAAAGAAGAAAGAGCAGGAGGAAGAGGGTACTGATAAAGCAATTGAAAAACATAAAGAATTAAACAAGAAAGAAGTTAAGTACAGTGCTTATGAAATTAAGGAATGTGGTGCTTCACAGCAGAAGCCATTAGGGCATTCCCCATCCCCTGACCTACCCCTCTACCCCCCTCAATTAACTCTTCATGGGTGGAGGGAGGAGGAAGAGATCAAATGACGTATATCTTCTCCTTTCTTGACCTGAAGAGTCAAACTCTTGAATAACAGGGTATGCTTCTATTAAATCAGATATATACTTCTTTTGATCTGGAAATTATCAAAGATTTGAAAAAAGGGTTGCACTCTTTATGGGGCTACATCATCTTATATTAAGATGATAGAGAATTTGATTTATGAAACTTTAACCCATAGTGATTGAAAATCTATAACAAGGATATGTTCAGAACCTGGACAAAACTTGTTGTGGCTTTTGGAAAACGATGTAAAATACAAGCCCAGTGAAACAGGTAAACTGAAGTTAATATACAAATCACCTTTGACCAACTAGCAGGTAAAGGTCAGTATGCAGACACTTCAGCATAGATTAATTGCCCTTTAATAGCATATGAGCAAATTGCTACTGCTGCTATCAAAGGGCAGCCTCCCAAGAAGACAAGATAGAGGGGAAGCCTTCACAAAAATAGAGCAAGGTCCAAATGAACTCTTTGCTGATTTCATGGAATGTCTGCAGACAGCTGTCATACAAACTATTGGTGAAAATGCAGCAACAGGAATAATTATAAAACAACTTGTTAGAGAAAATATTAATGAGGATTTTAGAAGAATTACTCTAGGACTACACAAGGATGCTCCTTTAGAGGAGATCATAAGATGCTATACCACAGTGGGCATAAACGTCTTTTATACCCAGGTTATGATGCAGAACATGGGAATACAGTCCCTCTTGGCAAGGGACTTCCAGAGAGACTTGTCAATGCTTTTAATGTGGTAAAGTAGGGCATCTGAAAGCTCACTGTTGGCAGAGAAGACAGGGTGGGAAAATAAGACCCAAAACTCTATGTCCAAAATGCAATAAAGGCTTCCATTGGACATCAGAATGTAGATTGACCCAGGGAAATGAGATGTGGGGCCCAGCTCCAAGACCTCAAACAAAAACTTATGGAGCATAATGACAGCCAAGTTTACACCCAGAGAGTCTTTAGAAGTTCAATACTCTGATATGATCAATTAGCAGAGTAGCAATCAAATGGGAGAAAGGGATTACAATTGGGGAGAATACAAGTTTTATAGCCCAATAGAAGGGCAATGTCCAATGTGAGCAGCTCCAATATCTTTAGATAATTGCCAGGTGATGTGGAAAGACCCAGAAAGTGGTGAATGGAAGAGACCAGATAGGTTAACTGCTTGGGGGAGAGGGTTTGCTTGTATCTTTACAGATGGAGAAGGAATCATATGGGTGCTAATGAGCCATATTCACCTTGTCCATTGGAGAGAAACAGAAAAAGAGATAAACCTCGAAACAAAAGAAGACCTAAAATACATCTGACACTGAAAGAGCATGGCTGATAAGGAGACTGTTATAGAACTTCAGAACCTGAAGGAATCATTGGAATCCCTGAGATGTGATAAGACTGATACAAGACTAGGAAATAGATAGCAAAACTATAATAGCGGGAGATCTCAACCTTGCACTCTCAGAATTAGATAAATCAAACCACAAAATAAATAAGAAAGAAGTCAAAGAGGTAAATAGAATACTAGAAAAGTTTGATATGATAGATCTTTGGCGAAAGCTAAATGGAGACAGAAAGGAATATACTTTCTTCTCAGCAGTTCATGGAACCTATACAAAAATTGATCATATACTAGGGCATAAAAACCTCAAAATCAGATGCAGTAAGGCAGAAATAGTAAATGCATCCTTTTCAGACCATAATGCAATCAAAATAACATTTAATAAAAAGCCAGGGGAAAATAGACCAAAAAATAATTGGAAACTAAATAATCTTATACTAAAGAATGATTGGGTAAAACAGCAAATCATAGACATAATTAATAACTTCACCCACGAAAATGACAATAATGAGACATCATACCAAAATGTGTGGGATACAGCCAAAGCAGTAATAAGTGGAAGTTTTATATCTCTACAGGCCTACTTGCATAAAATAGAGAAAGAGAGGGCCAACGAATTGGGCTTACAACTAAAATTGCTAGAAAAGGAACAAATTAAAAACCCCCAGACAAACACAAAACTTGAAATTCAAAAAATAAAAGGTGAGATTAATAAAATTGAAAGTAAAGAAACTATTGAATTAATTAATAAAACTAAGAGTTGGTTTTATGAAAAAACCAACAAAATAGACAAACCCTTAGTAAACCTGATTAAAAAAAGGAAAGAGAAAAAGCAAATTGATAGTCTTAAAAATGAAAAGGGTGAACTCACCACAAATGAAGAGGAAATTAGAACAATAGTTAGGAGCTACTTTGCTCAACTTTATGCCGATAAATTCGATAACTTAAATGAAATGGACGAATACCTTCAAAAATATAGCTTGCCCAGATTAACAGAGGAAGAAGTAAGTAGTCTAAATAGTCCCATCTCAGAAAAAGAAATAGACCAAGCTATTAACCAACTTCCTAAGAAAAAGTCCCCAGGACCAGATGGATTTACAGGTGAATTCTACCAAACATTTAAAGAACAACTAACTCCAATGCTATGTAAACTATTTGAAAAAATAGGGATTGAAGGAGTCCTACCAAATTCCTTCTATGACACAGACATGGTACTGATATCTAAACCAGGTAGATCGAAAACTGAGAAAGAAAACTATAGACCAATTTCCTTAATGAATATTGATGCTAAAATCTTAAATAAGATATTAGCAAATAGACTTCAGAAAGTCATCCCCAGGATAATACACTATGACCAAATGGGATTTATACCAGGAATGCAGGGCTGGTTTAATATTAGGAAAACTATTAGTATAATTGACCATATTAATAATCAAATTAATAAAAACCATATGATCATCTCAATAGATGCAGAAAAGGCATTTGATAAAATCCAACATCCATTCCTACTAAAAACGCTTGAGAGTATAGGAATAAATGGACTATTCCTTAAAATAATAAGGAGCATATATTTAAAACCTTCAGTAAACATCATATGTAATGGTGATAAACTAGAACCTTTCCCTGTAAGATCAGGAGTGAAACAAGGTTGCCCACTATCACCATTACTATTCAATATAGTACTAGAAACTCTAGCCTTGGCAATAAGAGCCGAGAAAGAGATCCAAGGAATTAGAGTAGGAAATGAAGAAATCAAATTGTCACTTTTTGCAGATGACATGATGGTATACTTAGAGAACCCCAAAGACTCTGCTAAAAAGCTATTAGAAATAATTCAGAATTTTAGCAAAGTCGCAGAATACAAAATAAATCCACATAAATCCTCAGGATTTTTATACATTACCAATACAATCCAACAGCAAGAGATACAAAGAGAAATTCCATTCAAAATAACAGTCGATAGTATAAAATATTTGGGAATATATCTACCAAAGGAGAGTCAGGAATTATATGAGAAAAATTACAAAACACTTGCCACAAAAATAAAGTCAGATTTAAATAATTGGAAAGACATTCAGTGTTCTTGGATAGGCCGAGCGAATATAATAAAGATGACAATACTCCCCAAACTAATCTATTTATTTAGTGCTATACCAATCAGACTCCCAAGAAACTATTTTAATGACCTAGAAAAAATAACAACAAAATTCATATGGAAGAATAAAAGGTCGAGAATTGCAAGGGAACTAATGAAAAAAAAGTCAGAGGAAGGTGGTCTAAGTGTACCTGATTTAAAGCTATATTATAAAGCAACAGTCACCAAAACCATTTGGTATTGGCTAAGAAATAGACTAGTTGATCAGTGGCATAGGTTAGGTTCACAGGGCAAGATAGTGAATAAAAATAGCAATCTAATCTTTGACAAACCCAAAGATCCCAAATTTTGGGATAAGAATTCATTATTTGACAAAAACTGCTGGGAAAACTGGAAATTAGTATGGCAGAAACTAGGCATGGACCCACATTTAACACCACATACTAAGATTAGATCAAAATGGGTCCAAGATTTAGGCATAAAGAACGAAATCATAAATAAATTGGAGGAACATGGGATGGTTTACCTCTCAGACTTGTGAAGGAGGAAGGAGTTTGTGTCCAAGGGAGAACTAGAGACCATTATTGATCACAAAATAGAACATTTTGATTACACCAAATTAAAAAGTTTCTGCACAAACAAAACTAATGCAAACAAGATTAGAAGGGAAGTAACAAATTGGGAAAACATTTTTACAGTTAAAGGTTCTGATAAAGGCCTCATCTCCAAAATATACAGAGAATTGACTTTAATTTATAAGAAATCAAGCCATTCTCCAATTGATAAATGGTCAAAGGATATGAACAGACAATTTTCAGATGATGAAGTTGAAACTATTTCCACTCATATGAAAGAGTGTTCCAAATCACTATTGATCAGAGAAATGCAAATTAAGACAACTCTGAGGTATCATTACACACCTGTCAGATTGGCTAAGATGACAGGAACAAATAATGATGAATGTTGGAGGGGCTGTGGGAAAACTGGGACACTGATGCATTGTTGGTGGAGTTGTGAAAGAATCCAACCATTCTGGAGAGCAATCTGGAATTATGCCCAAAAAGTTATCAAAATGTGCATACCCTTTGACCCAGCCATACTACTACTGGGTTTATACCCCAAGGAACTACTAGAGAAGGGAAAGGGTCCTGTATGTGCCAAAATGTTTGTGGCAGCCCTTTTCATAGTGGCTAGAAGCTGGAAGATGAATGGATGTCCAACAATTGGAGAATGGTTGGGTAAACTATGGTATATGAATGTTATGGAATATT
Organism: Sminthopsis crassicaudata; assembly: GCF_048593235.1. Taxonomy (NCBI): domain Eukaryota; kingdom Metazoa; phylum Chordata; class Mammalia; order Dasyuromorphia; family Dasyuridae; genus Sminthopsis; species Sminthopsis crassicaudata. The sequence continues at coordinate 595,180,447 of NC_133617.1, forward strand.
ATTGTTCTATAAGAAATGACCAACAGGAGAAATACAGAGAGGCTTGGAGAGACTTACATCAACTGATGCTGAGTGAAACGAGCAGAACCAGAAGATCATTATACACTTCAACAATGATACTGTACGAGGATGTATGCTGATGGAAGTGGATTTCTTCAACATAGAGAAGAGCTAATCCAATTCCAATTGATTAATGATGGACAGAACCAGCTACATCCAGAAAAAGGAACACTGGGAAATGAGTGTAAACTGTTATTTTTACCTTCTGAATCCAATTCTTCCTGTGCAACAGGAAATTCGGTTCTATACACATATATTGTATCTAGAATATACTGTAATATATTTAACATATATAAGACTGCTTGCCATCTGGGGGAGGGGGTTGGGGGAGGAAGGGAAAAAATCTGAATAGAAGTAAGTGCAAGGGATAATGTTGTAAAAAATTACCCATGCATATGTACTGTCAAAAAAAATGTTATAATTATAAAATAAAATAAAAATTTAAAAAAAAAAAAAAGACTGATACAAGACTTCAAAATCTTCAGGAATCATTGGATTCCCTGACACATGAAGTAATGGACAATAGATTGGTTTTGGATTATTTCTAGGACTTACAGATATGTATAATTCCTCATGTTGATTCATGTTGTTTGTTACCTCCCATGTTGATGGATTTATATATACCTGTTTCAAGTGAGAACCTTCAGAAGCCAAATAACAAAATCTGCTTTGACTCCTCATTACCCTTTGGTGTTTTCATCTCCCTTCCTGAGATATCAGAGAGGGCATGATCACCTCCTTTTTAAGTGTTTTCACCTCCATTTTCTGAAAAGTCAGGGGTTTTTGGGGTTCTCACTTCCCTGAGAAGTCAGGGAAAACATGACCACCTATGTTCTATGTTCTAAAACAAAAGAATCAGGAGATGTAAAGGGCAGGATGATTGATTTAAACAAGGTGTTAACTCAGTGGAATTGATAAGACAATAGTTATCTAGTTTAGCATGTAAGTTCTCTAGTTCAGTAAGATTGCCCTAGTGATATAATGATTGGTTTATACTCAGTAAACTGTAATGATGTAATTATAATAGAGCATATAAACTGGGACAAACTCAGCCAGAGACAGATTTGGAGACAGACTTGGAGAAGACAGAGGACTGGAGGAGCTCCAGTCTTGGAGAGACAGTCATTCCATCTCCCACCTTTGTGTTGGCTAGTCTGTCCTCCTGTTTCCCCCACCAAGGCCTGTCTGAAGGGCCTCCAGAAAACTAGCAAGCCCCAGGCAAAGAGACAATAAAGACTTTTGGACTTTAACACCTGGCTATTCTTGTGGTGGTTACTCTGCTGAAAACAAGGCTGCCTTTCTACAGAACACTAACAGAAAATAAGTAGGTCTGATGACTGGTAAGAAGAAAATTACAGGGATTCCTTTGCTGGCACTGGGTGCATTCAGCATGCTGTTGCATTGCCCATCTTCAAATCTGGGTTGTAATTCTGGGTTGTAGACCCAGGTATAGGAGGAGCACTGATATACTAGTATTTGTGGCTGCAGGGAGGTAGAAAAAAAGTGCTTGTGGTTGCTCAAAGCCCAAGGCACAGGCCAGAATACTAATAAATTTACTTCTTCTTAGATAATATCACCTAAGAAAAACTGAAAACATACAAACTTCAGAACTAGCTTGGAAAAAAACTGCACACACCAAAAATGAAGTTTGGAATAGTGGTCCCTCCACACTGGGATTTTAACATAAAGTTTGAAGTAAAAAAAATTAGACTGGAAAAATGAGCAAATATTAAACTTTAGAATATAGAAAGTATTGCTGCACTTGGGGTCAGAGTTCTTGGGTTTTGTTCAAGCACATACTACTTTCATTAAATCAGGGATCAGATTAAATAACCTCACTATATCTGTGTTCCTTTGATTTTTCTTTTTCTCTATAGAGCCCATAGGGATGCTGGGAAATATTCAAACTTATGGACGGATTCTAAAAACTACCAAGTGCCATTTATTGACATTGAGATTGTGAACCTGTGTTATTGGAAGGATGCTGATATTTTGTATCATAATATAGGGCTAATTTGGAGAAGGGACTTTTCTTTTTTTTATTATTAATTTTATAATTATAACTTTTTTTTGACAGTACATATGCATAGGTAAATTTTTTTTTTTTACAACATTATCCCTTGTACTCCCTTCTGTTCCAAATTTTTCCCCTCCTTCCCTCCACCCTCTCCCCTAGATGGCAGGCATTCCCATACATATTAAATATCTTATAGTATATCCTAGGTACAATATATATGTGCAGAACCGAATTTTGTTGTTGTTGTTGTTGCAACAAGATAAAAATAACCTGGGAAGAAAAACAAACAAACAAACAAAAATGCTCATGGTTTACACTCATTTCCCAGTGTTCCTTCTCTGGATATAGCTGATTCTGTCCATCATTGATCAATTGGAATTGTATTAGCTCTTCTCTATATTGAAGATATCCACTTCCATCAGAATACATCCTCATACAATACCATTGTTGAAGTGTATAATGATCTCCTAGTTCTGCTCGTTTCACTCAGCATCAGTTGATGTAAGTCTCTCCAAGCCTCTCTGTATTCCTCCTGCTGGTCATTTCGTACAGAACAATAATATTCCATAACATTCATATACCATAGTTTACCCAACCATTCTCCAATTGATGGACATCCATTCATCTTCCAGCTTCTAGCCACTATGAAAAGGGCTGCCACAAACAAGAAGGGACTTTTCAAAAAATGTAGATCTAAGACTGATGAGAACTAGATAAGGGGTACCTAGATGAAATTAGATTTAATTGAGATCTAGTGGCAGGTTCAGGGTACAGGGAGTCAAATAGAGTTCCCCTGCAACCCCTTTGGATTCGGCGCAAAGATACAGAGTTAAATGAGGTCTAGTAGTGGTGCAAGAGTCCTCTGTAAAGGAATTTACAGACCCAAAAGCCTAGATTGATAAAAGAGGTTTATTATGGGGTTTGGAAGTAAGGTTAAAAGGTAGGAAGATACCAGAGCCAGGGTTGGTTCTGGTGGACAGAAATCCTTGACATGGCCGGCGTAAAGATGTCGTATTTGGGATCTCTGCAAAGAGTCAACTCCAGTTTAGCCCTTTTTATAATAGGGAACTTTGGACCATCTGAAGGGGCCCATGGGTGGAGTCCCAGGTTTGCTTCCTGCTAGAATTTCAGCCATGGTTAGAATTTGAATAGAATTCAATGGGTTTTTAGATAAGGAGGAACCTGCTTGTGCTTGGGATGGGGTCCCTTCCCTGAGGCAGAGTCCAAGGAGATTTTAAGAGTTTTGGGGTTTCCTCATCAAGACAATGAAAGCATCAGAGAGGATATGGAAGTAGATAGTGAGGGAATTGTCTCTGAAAGGACAAGATTAGAAAATAGGCTCAAGGAAATTGTCTTTTTGATGGGAAATTTAGTTGCAAATACTTCAGAAATGTCCCCATTTGATCCACCTTCAAAGCCCCCATTTAAAAAAAAAAAAAAAAAGTAAAATTTACTGTGTTTAAAACAACCACCTCACATAAGTGAAGAGTTGATAAATGAGCTCAATCTGCATACTACCCTGGAAGAGCTGAGCTGTGGATAATTACCAGATTACCCTGGGGGCTAAAGCTTTTCTCTAAGAGTTGAAAAGGCATCACTTTGTGAAATGCCATGGATAGCCCTCATAGGCCATCATAAGGGAGAGATCTGAGCTCCTTGCCTGGTGCATCCTTTGCTTTGTCACCAGGCTATTTGAATGCCCCAAAGAGAAGGGCAGCGTTGCTCACTGTATTTGGACAAAGCCCATCACTACTCTCAGATGCCAATGAAGTCTCTTTCTTTCTCTTTTAAAAAGCTGTTTTAAAAATTAGAATTCTAATGTATTCATATTGAAAAACCACAAGGCAGGGTGATTTTTAAATCCCCAGAAAAAGCTGTGGAATCATGACAAAATGAGGCTTGGCGGGTGAAGCATGAGTGGAATCAAGGGGAAAAACCCCAAAAGAATCTTAAGCATCTAGAAAAAGAATTTTCTTTGTCACCCACCATCGTTAACAGCCTGCATTGCCCCTATATTTTCCCGCACAAAGAAATCTCAGTTCTCAGAATTCCTTCTGAAGCAGGAAGATAGTAAAAGAGGATACTGGTATTTCTTTGTTGGAGAGAGCACTGAATTTTGGAGTCAGAAATATATTTGACATGTAACTCATACTTTGAGCCTCACAGCCACCCAGTGAGATAAATAGCTGCCGAAAGTATTATTTCCTTCATTTTTACAAATGAAAAAACTGAGGATGAACTTAAATGAATTGTAGCTTGTATGCATCATAAACAAGATTAGTCAATAGTAGACTTAGGATGTAAATGCTGGTCTTGGGATCAGGGGAGACTTGGATTTGAACCCTGCTTAAGTTATTTAATACCTTTGAGCCCTAATTTTTTCATCTGCAAAACAGGAATGCTATTACTATGTCCATCTACTGTAGAAGATTATTTTGAGGAGCAAATGAGAAAATGAACGCAAAGTTCTTGGCTATTACAAAGGGAAATATGTATGAATTGTTAAAATTATTTTTATTTTGGAATATTACTTTTCCCTTTGGAAGTTACATATAGATGTGGTAGAACATTAAGTACCCTCTGATGATTTGCCTTATGTTAATTTGGAAGAATATGAAAAAGTTTTCAATTAAATATCTGTTTTATGAAAACTAAGATGGGGATGCATAAATATGGAGGTTGAAATTCATAGGCTTAATTAATTATCAACCTCATTTATTTACTCTTATTCTGTTGATTCTAAATATAAAAAACATTTAAACATCCGGTCTGATCACTATTATCCCCTCATCTACTATGTTTAGGCCCCTTCTTTTAAATTAAGAAAGACCAGTGTCAGTTGAACAATGCTTCTTCCATCCTTCCTCCCTTCCTTCCTCCTTTCTTCCCTTCCTTCTTTCCTTCCTTCCTTTTTGAGAAAGGTCAAACAACAAGAAGAAAGAATTATACTGACTTTGCTCACAAAACACATGAGTGAGTCAATCAATAAAAGTATAGGAACACTCTTTTGCATACACCAAAGTGTTATCTCAATGCTAGTGAACTAATAGTAACAAAGGTCCCAAACAAAAATGCCTTTGGAAAGTAGACAGGATAGAGCATTTGCTTTGGAAGATGGAGGACCCAGATTCAAATTCTGATTATACTACTTACTACCTATAGGTATTTTATGTGATACAACATATGTGATTTTGGGTAAGTTGTTTGACCTTTGGGTATCAGTTCATTATCTATAATGTGAAGGGTTTGAACTAAATAACCATTAGAAGGTCTTCTAGGGCTAAATCTATCATTCTATTAACTAATTAGACCAGGATATTACTGGGTTTTATGTGTCATCCTAGGAGACTGGAGAAAGTAGCCTTATACTCAGTTTTCCACACATCTAAAAAAATAACCATTGAATTATAAGACTTGGCCCTGTAAGACGATGTCCCTCTGATGTACTGATGATGTGAAAAAATGTGGTGAAAATACCTCTGGGATGGGAGTCAGTATGATCAGGATTCTACTCCTGGCTCTGACATTAATGATTCATCTGATCAGTTCAGAATATAACCTTTACTAGTACCCTGATTCCATCCCTTTGTAAAATTTCCTTTTTCCTTCTCATCTTCAGCCTTTGTCTTATGCATTATATGCTCCTTTCCAGCTGCCTGTAGATATCTCCAAGCCTACCTTATTTCTTAAAAAAAAAAATAGACTCTTTCACTTGACTTTGGCATCTCCTTGGGCTATCAGATCACAGCTTTCTTCTCTTTCATTTTGAAGCTTCTTAAAAGTGTATAGTCTCATTGCCTTCACTTCTTGATCATTCATTCACTTCTTGACCCCTCTCATAATAAGTCTTCTGCTCCTAGCATTATAATGAAACTACTATCTATGGTTATCTATAATCTTTTCACTGCAAAATCCAAGGATCATTTCTTAGTCCTTATCTTTGCTGACTTCTCTATAGCTTTGACAATATTGATTGACTCCTCCTTTCGTATGAACTCTTCATCTTTTGGTTTTCATTATATTGGATATTCCTCCTTTCTACTTGACTGATATCTTGTGGATCATCATCTATCTCCCCAATTTTTGGTTTTGGTTGTCCCAAAAGACTATGTCCTGAGTTTTCTTCAATTTTCCCTTTATGTTCTCTCTGTGATCTCTTCAGCTATTATGAATTCAATTATTGATTCTATACATAGTCAAAATCATATTGCAATCATTATTAACATTTTTACCATAAATAAATCTAACAGAAAAAATTTGCATGTTCACATGGTCTTCTTTGGAGAGGCAATTTTAAAGTTGCATCCAAAGACAACAAACATATGATACTTTGTAATTTCATGTTAAAGTTGGATAAAAAAACTTATGCATATAATTGAAGCTTACACGCTGTGTTGCAGAGTTTGAGGAAGTAGAGAGGTTACATAAAGAATGCTATAACTCTATAAGAACCTCCAAATTAAATCAACATTTTTCTCCTTGGTGACTTCAATATATAAGGCAATATATAGGCAAGAATAGAGAGGGAGAACAAAAACTATGTTGAAAAATATGAGCTAAGAGTATGAAATAAAATATGCCATGGCTTGTCAACTTTACAGAAAGCTCATGGCTACAAGTAATGAATAATCTCTTCAGGAATAGACTCTGGAGACACTGAATATGGTGACCAATATAAAACATCACAAAAGATGAAATTGACTGTGCCTTAACAGACAGGAAATGATTACTTACTGATACGGGAATCATTTCTAAATCAGTTCTTTGAATATATCCAAAGTATTAACTTGTTAGATGAAAGGTAAAAATAAAAATCAAATTAGAAGAAAGAATAAAAATGACAAGATAATGTCACTAAAGCAATTCCCATTTGATAAATATTTCAATGAACTATTTATGCCCAAAATGGGAAATGGATAAAAGATTATACATCAGCACAATGACCATTTTCTAAGAAGGTTTCACTCATATAAGTAAAGCACCACAATGAGGAGGCCAAGAAAGCCTAGAAAACATAGAACTAATATTCCCATGAAAAGAAACATCATTAATTATTGGTTTGTATGATGCATTCCTATGTATATAAAATATTTATGAGAAAAAATATACATTTTGAGGGAATATTCCACAAAAGCATAAGGGAAAATGTCATTTTGGGGGGATGATATTTTACAGCAAATCACTTCATTAGTTATATATTTGACAAAAAGGCAGAATACAAGACCCTGCTATGCTCATTTTTGTTGATTATTTTAAAAGCTTTTGATTTTGTAGATTTAAAATGTCATTTTAAAAAGTTTGTTACAAGAAGACACTTCCTATACATTTGCTAAAATCATTTAAGATAATCTTGTGAGATATGCAAATGTAGAAACACCTCCACTCCAAAAGTTCATAGGACTATTTGTGCCAACCTGTGATAGAGCATTCTGAGCTTGTATTCATCTGATCAGCCAGTCAGACACATTCTACCTTGCTCCCAACATAATGTTGTCATTTCAGTCCTCTTTAAGAATGAAGGAAAATAAGCAATCAGCTAACCACTTATAAGATTCTTTGAAAGATATGATGAAAGATAACTCTGATTTTAAATATAAGCCAAGACACAAAATAAACAGATATATGCTTTTCAAAGGTATTTGCCACTTTCATGAAGGAGGTCCAGTGCCGAGTCCAAATGCCCAATAAACGATGAGATATTCCACATGTTCCCATTTGTGTGTAATATTGTGATGATCATGTCAAGTCCTGCCACAATGTGGAATTTAACTATGTTCACTTAGAATTAAATAGTATGAAAATAGGCTGGCTTCAATCTGGGAAATTAGTCATTGCATTTAATAACCCTAAAATTCTTTCTGACTCAAATTCTCATCTTTTAAAAGCCAGTGTTATCTGAATGGATGCCTGTTAGTTGGGGCATGGTTGAGTAAGTTATGGTATATACATATATATATATATATATATATATATATATATATATATATATAGATAGATAGATAGATAGATAGATAGATAGATAGATAGATAGATATAGATAGATAGATATCGATATATATATATATCTCTATATATATATGTTATGGCATATTAATGTTCTGTAAGAAACAATCAGCAGGATGATTTCAGAAGGACCTGGAGACTTACGTGAATTGATGCTAAGTGAAGTGAGTAGAACCAAAAGAACATTGTACACAGCAGTAACAAGATTATGTGATTATCAATTCTGATGGACTTGATTCTTTTCAACAATTCCAATAGACTTGTGATGGAGAGAATCATCTGCACCCAGAGAGAGGACTGTGGGGAGTGGATATGGATCACAATATAATTTTTTCACCCTTTTTTTTTGTTGTTGTTTGCTTGTTTTTGTTTTCTTTCTCATTTTTTTCCCCTTTTTGATCTGATTTTTCTTTTGCAGAATGATAAAGTTGGAAATTTGTATAGAAGAATTGCACATGTTTAACATATATTGGATTACTTGCTGTTTAGGGAAGAAAGGAGGCAGAAAACTTTGGAACCCAAGATTTTGCAAGTGTGAATGTCAAACACTATCTTTAAATATATTTTGAAAATTAAAAAATATTATTGAAAATAAATGCCAGTATTATTCCAGTGATGTTATATGAATATAAAGCATGGACTACCACAATATCCAGAGAATTAGGATTATGAATCATACAGAGGACATTGGATTAAGTTGAGTAATTTGTAGCATCTTACTGATGAGAAATTGGGAATTAGAGCATGAAATTAATATAAAATAAATTTGTAACTGGAAAAGAAGGTGGGTTAATCATATGGTAAAATCAGAAAATAACTAATAGTGGTATAATACATTGGGACTTAATCAATAAATATTTAGTAAGCATCTTCTATGTGCCAGGAATTATGTTTAAGCCTTAAATTAGAATTTAGTTTGTCTCTTTAAAGTTGTCATTTTAACCATGATTTTGATTGTGTATAAGGGGCTGAAACTCTTGAGTTACTGCACTGAGGTGGGACAATCGAGCACTTAAGTCTAATTACTGATGGGACAATACTCTATAAGAATATGCTTGGAAAATGGCCCTTCCCACTATCTTGTGCTGGCCCAATCATTTGGTGTATACAGAGAATTGTGGGAGGGGAGGAGGTGCAAGGAGACTAGCCAGGGTCACTTCTGCGAGAGATGAGGGGGTAAGGTCTCAGAGATCCTACGAGTCTACTCTCTTCACTTCTACCGCTAAAGACCAAGAATAAAGACTTTTGCTTATCCTGACTTGGGCTGATTCTAAGGTATCCAGGGTGCTAATGTGGTCGCCACAATTGTGTACCCCTACCAATACACATTTTAAGCATGTACCCTCTATATACGTGTATTTATGTTTATTTGAACATTACATACAAGTGATATTGTATACATCTAATAATCTAATCTAATATTAGATATATTCCATAGAAATACACATGCAAAAATAGGCATTTATAAAGGATAAAGCAAAGATAAAATAAAGTTTTAAAAAAATATTTTATTATTAATTCTTTAAAGAGCTGTCATTGCATACATTTCACTATTCTTGAAAACACTTACTGAACATTTTGTTATGATATTGTGACCTGAAATTTAATATGTAATTTGAACATCATGTTCCAAATTCAGTTATTTTTATATTTTGTTTTAATGGCTAATATACTATTTGTTTTTTTTAAAGATACCTCCAAAAGTGCATAACTACAAATTGAGGGAGTATATTGTTGGTTGTGGGTACTAACTCATGATATTCATTTTTCAATCCCATTTTCCAATTATATTTTCTGTTAGAATCCTTCTAATAAATTTCTATCTCTCCTGAAGTCAATCAGTTGTTCTTACAAGCAAATCAGAAAGTTTCATTTTTAATATTTTTAACAAATTGATCCAAAATCCATTGAGACTTTGTCAGAAAATTATTTTTGAAGTATGCAGATATGAAAGGTTCTAAATGTGCTACACTTCATTATTTTCAATAGCAACATGTGATAGAAACATTTCCAAACATTGCTTTTAAAACTTCTCTTTCTGTAGCATATTTTCTTCTGAAAGGTATTTTTTTTCCATTCATGATTAAAATAGCAACTTTACTTTAACAGGACAAATTAAGCAGGTTGCTTCTTCTGAAAATATCTGCTAGGTAGCATACTACTGATAGTTGTAATCACAGGATGGGTGAGCAAAGTGGGAACATGTACTTTTTGTAAAAGGAGAATAGGAAACATCTCTAAATTTAATAGCTCTGTAAAATATCATGCAACCAGAGAAATCAGTGAACCTCTATGTAGTTCAAAAGATTTTCCTGGTCATTCCCGATCTCATTATAAAGTACTATAAAGATTTTGTTACTTAAAGGACTTATTTTAATAAAATCAGCCACATTCATGACATCCTGTGGTATTATGTGTATTTCTGGCTCTGCATTCTTGGCTTCATGTCCTATCTATAAAGGATTCAATGAATAAATCTCATAACTAATATATATCCTCCTTCTATGATCACTTCTTATTCCAGTCAAAACAGCCACTTGATTAGCTCCTACAGGATGTTCTGAGTCTTAGCTGAAAACTTCCCTAAGACTTTTTGTAAGACCCTATACTTAGTACCCTTCTCCTGATAAAATATAGTTTTTACTTTAAAAACCCTTTATTGATGAGAGCATATATACTCCTATGGTACATTTTTCTTTTAGTGGGTCACAGAGTTCTTAATCTGTATCACTGAAACAGAATCTAGAAAAACTATATTAGCTGAGACATGTTAGAAACATCTGTACTTTCATCCATCTGTATAGTAAACATCCCCCACTGTGTAATTGTCCTAAAACTTGTTTCTTCAAATTATCAGCAATATTTTCTATGCATTTTCCAATAGTATTTTCTGACAAAGGAATGCATTTTAGTTTGTTGCTGTATTATATTCCATGTATCATTTAAACCATTTTTTACCACAGTAGGAAGAACAAGTGTTTCCCCAATAGTATATAGCTTTTTAATCTTTCACTATTAAGTAAGAAACCTCAAAAGAGGCATTTAAACATTTGTCATTAAGTTTAGTGAAATTTTGTAATGGATTGAACATCACATGACTTTAAGCCACTGAAAAAATTGCAAAGGTTCATCTTCCTAGATTTCTAATCAGGATAGCTTCATAGTAATGTTGCCAATATCTCAAGAAACAACATAAACTTAAGACAAGGCTCAACATTGACCAAACTGGATCCATATTCCAAATTATCTTTTCAATAGAAAGATGATTAATCGATGTATTCAGCGTTATTCCACTTGGTCAGTGTTAGTAAAGTTTATTTTTTTCTTATTTTTAGATGAATATAAATATATTCACTCAATTTTGAAGTCTGTTAATCTAAGGGAAAGGCCACAGCACTTTGGGAAGAACCTCTATGAGGCGTTTGTAGATTTAATTTCTCATTGGAAATTTAAATGAGAATTCTTGAGATCTTAAATGCTAAAATCTCCCACACTTCCTATTTTATTTACACAGGTAGAGTTTATCCATTGCCTTAAGCAGGCAGCAACCCAGTTCTTGAAGATTCTGGTTCAACATTAATTCAAGTTCAAGAATGTTAAACTACAAGTTGGAAAGATAGATACAGCCCCTGTCTAGCATGCCCTCTAAATTAGTAGAATGTCTGGATCTGTTGTGACTTGGAACTGGGTGTGTTATATTCACCAATTAAGAGGAGAAAACTGATTTTTCAGACTAAACAGTTTCTTTTATGTGGTCTCTTCAAAATGATGAAGGTATAACATCACAGTGTCCAGTCTGACAGGTCCAGAGATTCTGGAGTTATAGATAGGAACCAGTTACAGCTTTTTTTGTCATGTTACACAAGCAAAACTGAAGAGAGAAATGAGCTCATTAGAATCTTTGAATTTGTCTCTGCTATTCAAATTGCTTGTTGTTTTTTCCAGTGTTTTCAGCCTATGAGCTTTGATTGGATTTGATGGAAACTTGGAGGTGACACATAAAGGAGATACCAGATCTCCTGAGCTGGCTTGCTTCATGCTTTGTAGTCATCAAGGCATATCCACAAAAGGAGTATATCTTTTGGGTGAGCTAGTATTTGAGGGGGCCTTTATTACCTTGATTTTGGAGCTAGTTTTCTCCAAAGCAATTTTGCCTTTTCTACTTTTAAGATGAATTGACATCAGGAAAGTCAAAGTAATAAGAGCCAAAGTCTTTTTCCATCCTTTCTTCCTTTCTTCTTTCCTCCCTTCCTTGCTTTCTTCTTTCTTTCCTTCCTTCCTTCACTCTCTTCCTTCTTTCCCTTCTTTCCTCTTTTCCTCTCCTCTCTTCAACTCTACTTCCTTCCTTCCTTCCCTCCTTCGTTCTTTCTTTCCTTCCTTCCTTTCTTCCTTTCTTCTTTCCTCCCTTCCTTTTCTCTTTTCTTCTCCCTTAACTCTTTTTCATCTATCATCTTCTTTTATTTACTTCAAGGATTTTATTCATTTTTTTTAAAGCAGAAATCATTCCTTCAGAAAGTAAGGGTTGCTTTTCTTCTAGGAGAAAATGGGACAATTTCATTTTATTTGTATTAAGATAATATTCTTGCTAAAATAGGAAAAAGTTTATATTAGGATTCCTTAAATAGATTTCAAGAGAATCTGAACTTGGATCTAAAACAAATAAGTCTTTCTTCAAAATAAATGATTTTTGTGGTCTTAATGTATTTTATTTTGTGAACTTAAAATAATTTTATTCCAAGAAGAAATCATAAACTTTACAAGCCTGATAAAAATGGTATAATACAAAAAAAAAAAATGTTAAGAACCTTTGAATTAGAGGTAAAATGAAGAGTTATCCTATCCTCTTGACTTTCTTCAATCTGAAAATGCCTAGAAGAAAAAAACGAACAATCTGGATGTGGTTAGGCGGCTTCTAAGGTCTCTTTTGTGAGATGAATACTTCCAAAAAAAAAAAAAGTAGATGCATGTTGCTTTAATATGAAATTTTGATAGGAACCTTCACTCAAGATATTGACAATATCAATGTGACTTCTAATTAGATCATGAACCCTCCCCCAACTCCAACTTCTCTCAAACTCATGTACTCAACCTGAGCAAACCCAAAGAGTCCTATAAGTCAAAAGAAGCCATGCTGGGAGGGTCTTTGGACTTGGCCCTGGGTCTCAGGAGAGGAGCAAAGGGCTGTACACCTGTGACCAACATAATGAGCCACTGGATGGCACTGTCGTTCCATGCAAATGTCTAGCCTAGAGCATTTATCTTTCTTTTAAAAAGGCAGTTTAGCCTTGACAGGTAATTTGGCACATTTCGAGTTGAAATGTGCCAAATGATTTGGCAGATATTTCACATACCTCTGAAAATAGGAGCACCTGCTGCTGTCGGCCTGCAGAGGAGTGGAAGAGGGTGGAAAGAGGGGGGTCCTCCCCTGTTGTTGTTGCTAATTACAGGATTTGTAACAAGATTCTACTAGAGGCTACCTGGGCCTGCCCCATTTTGAGGGCAGTGTCATGTTTTAAAGAAAAGTGGAGATCTCTCTATAAAAATAAAAAGATCTTCTTTACTGAAGAGACTAATGATCATCTTCTCAACCTTCTTCTTGAGGCTCTTGGAACCACCTACTTATGTCAATCAGTTCCAGATTGAATGGAATCTGGCAATACCAGAGCCAAAACAGTCATCTACATTGAGGAAAATGTTCTTCTAAATTAAAAAAAAATGCTCTGCTCCTGGGTTGTTTTTAATTTTTTTTTATTTTTGGCATGGTTAATTAGAGAAGAAACTAAGAAATGTCAACATGTTTCACACATAATGTCCAAGCTTCCTCTTGGTTGCCACAGGAAAACATGTAATTTAATTTAATTCAGCATAACTCCATGAAGAGTCACCGTGCTGGACACTGGGAATACAAAAAATTACAGCAACAAAAAACAATGAACCAAACAAGAAGCCCAATCTGTGCCCTCAAGAATCTTACATTCTACTAGAACACAAAATTATATTTTCTTGGGCAATACTAAGGGAGGCCAATTTAACATCCTACTTTAAGGTTATTGTCCTACTACTGACTAGTAAAGAGATTCACTGATAAAAGATATTTTACTTTCTGTGCCTTATCCATGGTTCTTTGATTCACATGGCTTCTGTGTTTATTGAAGGAATATAGTTTAGGGGAGACAGTCCAAAGCTTGGGAGTGAATAGTCCTGGCTTCTTCCCACTAACTAGTCTCCTCTATGACCTCCCTGACCCTTAGCTTTCTTTTCTGTAAAATGAGAGCACTGAACCTGAAAATCTCTTCATTCCCTTTTAGCTTTAAAAATTCTATGATTTTATCTAGACTAGACATCTCAAGTATGTTTAAATATACATCAATATCTAACAAATTATTTTTGAGGGAAATGCTGGTTCCCTGGAATGATATCAATGGGAAAAAAATAGTGATAATATTAGTGAATTTGAAATTTTCAAACCTTCTGGAAAATGATTGTATAAATGCAATGCCAGTAGTTGTAGAAATGAATATTGGGTTAGATTCAAAGATTTAAGAGATGGCTCTGAATACTTTAGATACATATGATGGTGTGGAATACTAAGGAGAGAGGCAGGTTTTGAAAATCAAAAATGTGTCTTATGAATGTGTGGGCAAGCATTTGTGTTTTCACCTTAGGCTAATAATCTTTGTGAAGATCTGCTTGAATATAGTGTTTAAGTTTTGTAGAATTGAGGTTTTTTAACCTTTATCTACTCATTCTGACTCTTGGCTATCTACTTTGCCAGATCTACAACAGATGAAAAATATACTTGGAGGGGATTTCAGCTTTAGCAGTTAAAGATGGGACTCTATGCAATGGAGACAATAACAATAACATTATACAAACACCAGTACGGTGTGGAGCTGATAAACAGCAGGGCCTCTGAGTCAGGAAGACAAGAGTTCAATTCCTATGTGGGACAAATGTATGGTCTTCAGCAAGTCACTTTCATCACTCCAAGTATCTTTTCTAAGACTCTGTTACAAATCAGGATCTGATTTGATTGAGAATTTTTTCTTATTAAGAATTTTTTTTATTCCAGTGAATAGAGCAGCAGCCCTGGAGTTGAGGACTTGAATTCCCAAAAGGAAAAGGAAAAAAAAAAAAAGCAATTCTTTATTCCAAAGGGATTGCAGATTCAGTTAAAAAAAAAATTAACAGTTTATGGTTTTCAAAACATTTTATATTTATTAACTTCATTTAATTTCTCACAACAAATCTATGAAAGAAGTACTACAGCCACCTAGATGGCACAGTAGATAGAATATTGTCTTGAAATCAGGAAGAACTGCCTCAGTCCCTTACAATGTTATGATCCTGGGGAATCACTTCGCTAAATTCATTCCTCAGTTAGAGTTGGACTCCATATCTCCTAAGATCTCTTCCCGCTCCAAATCTATGATTCTGTTTATCTATTCTTCTATGATAGATGAAGAAATGAATATATATATATATATCAACATATATGTGTGTGTGTATATATTATATATGACTTGCTTAAGGCTATATATTTATTAAGTAAAAAAGCTGAACCTAGAACTTGATACCTTGTCCAATATTCATTCCACTGACTTTCTGACAAGGGAAGATAAAAGAAATAAAATTGTATTTATATGAATATGCACATTATATATGTGTATATATATTTATACATATAAGTTATGTGATTGAACATATACACAGACAGGTACACATGTAAAGGCTCACAAACAGCAAAATGAGATCCACCGATCTCCACAACATGATATCCCATCATGACTGCCATGCTCCCAATCGATGTATTGTTGAAATATTTGCAAGGGAGAAGAGCCCACAGGAGCCAAGATTTCAATCTTGAAAAGTCCTTTGAGATGATCTGGGCTCTCTCTCTCACTTTGTTGTTGTTTCTTCATTCTTGAAGATGACCA
This sequence comes from Sminthopsis crassicaudata, assembly GCF_048593235.1. NCBI lineage: Eukaryota > Metazoa > Chordata > Mammalia > Dasyuromorphia > Dasyuridae > Sminthopsis > Sminthopsis crassicaudata. Next base: position 595,196,464 of record NC_133617.1, read on the forward strand.
TGACATCAGAGAGGTGATAGCATGACATGCAAGTGAATTGGATTCAAGTGAGGGAGAGCTGAATCCCTTCGCTTTACAGACGAGGAAACAGATCCAGAGAAGTTAATAGATTGGCCAAGATCACTTTGAGACATCTGGTGGGGGCACTACCCTCAGGGAAGGGGAATGTCTTGGTAAGGATGAGGCAGGCATGTGGCATGGAGCCAAGCCTGGAGGCAATTCATTTCGACCTTGGCATTTTCCCCTGAGATTACACTGCCCCAGTCTCTCCTTTGATTGCTCCCAAATCCCTGGTCAGACATAAGTACCAGAACACCTGGAGCTTTCTCTCCCAGAGGAATACAAACAGAAGACCTGTTCCCCTGCTCAAGCTACCCCAATTCCTTAGACTCAAAGTATAAGCACTCAGATGGAAGTGGAGACTTCTTGATTCCACCTTGGCACACCAAGGAAAAAAATTACTTCATAGTTGATGTCACATATAGATTCCCCTTCCTACTTTGTTTCTGCAGAAAGGCAGGGGAGAATTTTAAATTACTAGCAACTTTCTGCTGCTGGGGTCCAGCTTACTCTTCAAGGCTTTCTTGCCTTCACTGAGATGTAATTCCTGGCAGGTGTAAGTGCTTATATAGTCTTTTCTTTCTTTTCTACACTGCTCTAATATGTGACTATTATCTCGTGACCCTGTCTACTGCTGACATGCATGAGCAAAGCAGGTCCATTCTCTCTGCTACTCAGAAGATGGAGGTTTCAGCTGCCTCCTGCCCCTGCCCACCCCATCCAGCATGGAAATGGAATTGCATTTTTCCTCAGAAAAAATTTTGGTAAAACTTTTCCTGCATGGAAATGGAATTATACTTTTCATCATAAAAAATTTGGCCGATATGTATATATGATGCCCTAAAATGAAGGTTTACCCATGTTTTTTTCTCTTCTCAATAAACTCCAAAGGCTCTTTTTTTCTCTGTAGAATGAAATATAAACTCTTTTATGTGATAGTAAATACTCTTCATTAGTTAGCTTGGGATCTACCTTTTCTTTTTACACCTTATTCCTCTTTATATGGGGCAGTGAGGTGGTGTAATGGATAGAGTCCAAGCCTACAGTCAGGGAGACATCTCCCTGAATTCAAATCTGGCCTCAGATACTTAGTAGCTGTGTAATTTAGGAAAAGTCACTTAACCCTGCTTGTCTCAGTTTCCTCATCTAAAATGAGATAGAGAAAGAAATGAAGAAATGGCAAACCACTCTAGTATCTTTGCCAAAAAAAATCTTAAATGGGGTCATGCAGAGTTGGACATTGCTGAAATAACTCAACAACCACCATTTCATAACCTCCAATCCAAAAAGGACTTTTTATTGTTCCTTATTCACAGTACTACATTTCCAATCCTTGTCCTTTTTGACCTGGCTATTTACCATGTGGGAATGTTCTTCCCACATCTGTCTTTTAGAATCCTTGTTCTTTCTCAAGATTTAGGTCAAGTACCACTTCTAAAGAGAGACTCCTCCAGCAGCTACTATCACCTTCCAGAAATCCTACCCTTTTTGGCACCTGCTACCCGTTTTGATATTGTTTATATTATCTCCCCGAATAGAATGTAAGCTTCCCAAAGAAAGGGGATGCTTCCTTTCTTCCCCCTCTCCTCCCACCATATACCTAATGCCTAGCACTTAATAAGCATTTAATAAATGTGTTGATTGTTGATATTGTCCACGTAGAACAACCCTTTTCTCCAATTTATTATTTTTAATATGGACATTTTCAAACGCACACAATCCACAAAGAAAGAAAGGCACAAAGACTATATTGTTTGGTCTAAATCATTAGGAAGGAAAAAGCCCAGTTCTTATTTATCCTATTCAAAGTCTCCATGTGACTAACCCAAAATTGGTTCTTTTTTAAAAAAATTTCTCCTTGGCTCGCTTATGTGTAATAGGTGACTCGGGTAGAACTTCATAACTGCCTGTCTGCCAACTGTCTGTCTGTCTCTCTGCTGCCTGACCTGCTTCCCCCATCCCCTGATTTCCCTTTTGAAGCCTGCCAGGGGTTTAAATAAAGCCAGCTGTGGTCAAAGAGAGCCGATGGCTGTCAAGAGTTATTGTCCAGCCTCTGTCAGGCAAATTCAGAGCTAATTCCTTTGGAAAGGAATGGGCTACAGCTGAAACCAAGGCAGGAAGGGCAGGAATGAAAGTAAAAGAAACCTTCACTAGGTTTCCATGTCCTAAGACATTTCCCTTAAAAAAGCCGTTTTCCAAAAAGTAAGCTGGCCCAGAACAGTAGCTAATATTAACTGAGCCATGGCCAGTGAAAGGAATACATTTTTGTTGTTAACCTCTTACCTGGTCAGGTTAAGAAACAGTATGAAGAATCATTCATGTGACTAATAGTGGGAGGCAGACACAGAGTAGGGAAGGGGTATATTTTCTCTCTTGTGGACTCTGCCTGAGCCCTGCTGTTCTGATATCACTGCTTCCATTTCCTTTTCAGTGGAATTGGGCACATTAAGCCTGAATGAAAATCCAACCCAAAACAACTGGAGTCCTGGGGATACCTATGCTTCTTAGAGCTCCAGGCTCAGGAGGCTGCCCCATGATTTGGAAATGAGTCTGAAGAGAAATCTAAGGTCTGAGTTTTCCCTCTGTTGGAATATAAGCTCCCTGAGGGTAAGAACTGTTTTTATTGTTGCTTGGATTTGTATCCTCAGTGTTTAACAATGTTCCCTGGGACACGTAGTAATAAGTGCTTAATAAATGCTTATTACTTTACCTTGCCATGTTTGAAGTATTGATTTAACAGCTTCTTAGAATAATTTTTAGATTGTTATTTGAATTGAATAATTTTCCCCCTGCTACACACACACATTTAATTGAATTAGATTACTTCTAAGATCCATTCTAGCTCAAAACCTATGATCTAACCCTATTACAGTAGGCACTTTTACTGAAGGTTTATTGAACTTAACTTTTTTCTTACCAAGAAGGATGAATTTTGCTTCCCCCCCTTTTCCTTGATTTTAATATTAAAATTGTCTTCTATTGTCTTTCTTCTTATCAGTTTCTCTCTTATATTCCCATGATCTCCAGGAAATATATTTTGGGATTTCAGATTTTGGGCCAAAAGGGACTTTAGATGTCAGCTTCTCTAATTAATAGATTTTTTTTTTAACAGATGAGGAAATTGAGACTCACACAGGTGAGTTTTGTCTTAAAGGTTACTATCTTCTAAAGAAAAATCCTGCTAGGTTGTAAAGAAGAGGGTGTCAGGAAAGAAAATTGTCAAGTGGCTAACTCAAAGTGAGTAGATGTGATTGGTTGGTTAGGAGTCTTGGTCATGGGAAATAGAGCTGTTAACCTTTAGTTCACAAGTTGAACTTTGGCCCAGGCTGTAATCACACAAAGTCATTACTCTCCAAAGGCCATTGGTCCTTAAGGAAATAAGAGTAGTGTTATTTCATCCCAGGTCTCCTGGACAAGAGTCCACATCAGATTGACTGCCCTTACAATTAGAGCTAATTGTTAGTCGTTTAGCAGAGGCTAAGGATTGAAGGAGGATGGAGAATGCATTACTTAAAATATATATATATATATTGCTATATATAGTTAGTCCCAGAGTAACCCAAGACAACTTACACATGTAGTCTTTGCAAAGGAGACAATAAGCTACCTATCAAGAAACCTTTGCTAGTAAAAATCCTATTTTATTATTTAAAGAAAACTTGTAGAAATCGGAGGAGTATGTTCAGTAGTGAAGTCTTATTTTTGATATAGGAGTCTTGTGGGAAAGAATGGTGTTTTTTAATAGCATGTGTCATTTCCAATTATTTTTTATTGAAATCACAGCTGTATTCAATCCCTAGATTCTTTAATGAGTTTTTTAGTTTCAGGGAGATAAAGCATCTTCATATGGGCAGACTTTGGCCATTCCTGCACCTGAGGCCATTAGGAAGGTAAAAGTTAATTTAGACATTTGCCCACTGAGTTAGCAAGGAGAAAGTGCTATCTGTCTGGGGAGAGGATTCCTGCTGGGAAGTTACTTTTCTTGCTAAAGGCAGAGTTTTAAAATAAATGAATTTAGCTGGTCATTTTAAAAGGCATCACTGGTACATTTCCTTGTTTATTATAGGGTGCATCTAAGTCTGGCCAGGAAATACCATCAAGAGTATTGTCTTAGAATACAAAGAGCAACTATATATTCAGTACACAGACATAAAACACTTCTAGCTTATTTTATCCCTGTATTTATACAATCTTTTTTTATATTCTTTAACCTCATCCTGTGGAATATCATGCAAAGACTTGGAATTTGTGTTTGAATTGGTGTTTCTAATTTGGTGTCATGCATTCCACAGGTCTTAGCTAGTTGAAATCTTCCCTGAGTATAAAATTGATGTTAATGTCTCTAGAGTTGATTTTAAAATATTTAATTCTCAGCTTTGCTGACAAACCCCACTGTGGAGATATTTTTATGGGAAAACTCTCCAGAAAGATAGCTGGTATCACTTTTCAGTCTCTTCAGTCCTGGATTCCTGAAACACTGTTTGATCATTGGATCATAGATTTAGAACTGGTAGGGTCCTTAAAAGTGGTCTTTTAGACCAATTTTCTCTATTTTACAAATAAGAAAACTGAAGGCTGTTGACATTTAGTGACTTATCCAAGGTCATACAGCTAGGTCAGGATTCAGACTCAGGTCCAATCACATCATCTGTTTCATTGTCATCAGGGAACATTAGCCACGGAGGAATCCAACCCTGTGAAATCTACTCTATAGAGCAAGAAATAGAAAAGGTAGTAGAAAATCCTGTAGGCTTAGTAAAAAGCTTAATCTACTCATCAGAATTATTTAACTGGTTAATATAGGGCTAGGCAAATTCCAACGTAGCCTAGGAAGGTCTGGAGACTCTGAATGGAAATATCGCCAAAGAAAGGTTTTATTAATTGTGAGAAGTAAAATAGCTGTTAGGGCGTTATCCTTGGACAAGAATAGGAGGATGGATTTAGGGCCAGGAGGGACTTTCAGAGTCCACTTAACCCCATCCTAAGGTGAAATATTAAGATCTCTCTCCCTTAACAGATAAAGAAACTGAGACCTATGTAGATTAAATGTCTTGCCCAAGTAGTAAGCATCATAATCAAGATTTGAATGGAAGTCCTCTGACCACTCACTACTTCCTACCAAGAGTTGATTTAAAATAAGCTTAATTCCTTCCCCATCTTCTTGGCTGTAGCTTGGATGGAAAGGACTGGCAGATGATGGTGAGTAAGGTCATGCCTTTTGTTGATGGAAGCAGGGCTGGCACATGGAGGACATTCTAGCCAAGGGAATTAGTGGTTCACTGATGGCTGAACACCCCATTATATGCCTAACAGAGAGGGGAGATGTCAAGGAAACAAATGCTTCAGCAATAACTGCAAGCAAGTTAAACCAGCTCGAGGACAGAGGGAACATTCAGGAACATGAGAAAAGGGAAGTCACATAGAGTATAGGTACTGTTGTATATGTAACAATAGATAAAACTCTATCCTTGAAATCAAACCTATATGCATGTACCGACACTCAAAGGAAATAGAACATTAATAAGGAGATGTCAGAAACAGGAAGGCTAACATGGCACCACAGTGCCCCCTGGCACTCACACAAGTAACAGGTACCTGCTTATGCCATTGATACTATCTCCCTGCCCACCCCACCCCCTCCTGCCCAGGCTGATTTGAAATGGGGAGGAATAACTCTCAGATATATGGAAAGATTTGAGTTGAATAATGAATCACTTAGGAAGAATTTTAGAATCCAGTTTAGAATTTCTCAGCCAAGCCAGAGAAGACAGCTGGGACACATAAGCGAACCAATGTTAAATACATTAATCTGATAAAATTATAACCAAATTAGCATCTGAATGCAGGAGGCTCTAGAGAGGTAAAGAAAAACTAAGTAGCCCAGGGCATCAGAATATAATGAGGTCTAACAACCTGCTTTACTGAGGAACAGGTGTCCAGGGAAGGGGTGGAGCAGAATCTTCTCTAAATAAATCTGTTCTCTTCTTGCTCTCCCCATATTTCAGGAATGCTTGTAGCTTTGTGCTCCTGAATCAAAAAAGAAATCCAGCCACTTGAATGATCATCAACTTAGTCTCCAGAGCAAATCTAGCAGTAGAATAATTGATGGAAAAATCCTGTAGGTTAGTAAAACGTTTGGTCAGCTCATCAAATTTGTGGGACTGGATAATGCAGAGATAGGCAAATTCCAATATGTCCTAGGGTGGGACTGGAGAAACTTAACTGAAAGGTAGTTATCAGGATAAAGCTTTTATTTACTGTGAGAAGTAGAATACCTTTTAGGGAGCCTTCTTTGGATGAGTATAGGAGGATGGATTTAGACCTGGAAAGAACCACTTAGCCCCACCTCATTAAGAGACACCAATGTACCTAGCCAGGGTCAATGGACACAGATTTGTTGGGCAGATAAGGCTAGGGCTCTCTGTAGGTGCACTTCCTTTGATGACAAATATGGTTGAGAAGAGAGGGAAGGATAGTTGAGGTTCCATAGAAATTAATATTTTGGGAAGTCAGAGTGTCCTAGGACAGTTATCAAATTAACTGATCCTTTTTATCACAATTACTTTGATTCTTGATGTGCTCCACCTTCAGATATCTCAGGAATAATTTATTAAGACCCAGAGGCAGTATTGTTCATTGATAGACTAGCCAGCCAGCTACCAACATTTCTAAGACACTACAACATCCCATCTGCTCCCAAATATCACCCTTGCTAGCTTTCTTGAGCACCCTTAACTTTGAATCAATCAATTAATCAATCCATTAATCAACATACATTGAGAATTTTTTATTCATTAGTTGCAGGGAGATAGATACAAGTCAATAAATGAATTTTTTAAAAGCATTTATTAAATTCTCATTCTGTGCCAGCAACTGAAGATGAAGATACAAAAGGGAAATAGTCTCTTCCCATAAAAAGCTTACAGTCTAATATTAGGTGGTTAGAGATTCAATGTGTGATTTTATAGATATCGTTGGTTATTTGGTTGATTGTTGTCCTTTGTTTTTGAAGAAGACCAAAGTGACATCACTATGTTAGAGTCAAGCCCATGGTATCCAACTGTGGCTGAACAGATTAATATAAACTCTGAATGTTCTACAGTAAGCTGACACAAATAGTCCACGTGAACATTTGAGGCAGATTCTCTAAATTTGTGCTTTGCTCATAGAGCACAGCACCTTCTCTGATGTGGGTATGTAACCATCTTAGCAACTTTGAGATGCTTAGATTGAATTGCTTAGAGGACTGAGGGTTTATGTGACTTGCTTAGGGTCACATAGCCAATGTATTTCAGAAGCAAGACTTGAACTCTGATTTTACTGGCTATGAGTCCAATTAAATAATCCACTATACTGCAGCACCCTTTCTTCAAACATGAGAAGACAATATATAGAGAGAATGGAGGCCAATGAAGAAAATTTTGGTCTGGGGAGAGACTTAGGGATGATGGGTGGGAAGCAGCAGGATGGCACAGTAAGTGGAGACAGTGCTAGAGTAGCATCAAAAAAAGCTTGAGTTCAAATCCTGCCTGTCTCAGCATCTGTACTAGTTGGGCAACTGAGCAAGTTACACAACTCAAATTTCAGTCATCATCCTCTCCCCCCTCCATGGGGATAAGATAATAGCATCTGTCTCAAAATGTTGTGAAGATAAAATGAGATAACATCTGTATAGCTTTTTTGGTAAACTTTAAAGTTCTATATACATGCTAGCTATTAGTAATGTTATTAATATTCACAGAATCATAGGAAAAGTTCAATCTATGGTCACACCCTTTCTTTCTTTTTTTATTGAGTTCTTGCTTCTACTTTTCTTAATTTTAATAGTATTTTATTTTTCCAAATACATGCAAACATAGTTTTAAGCATTTACCATAATAGAACCTTTTGTTCCAGATCTTTCTCCTTCTCTACCCTCCTCCCTAAAACAGCAAACAATTGATATAGATTAAACATGTGCAATTCTTCTAAACATATTTCTGTATTTGTCATGCTGTACAAGAAAAAATCAGATCAAAGGGGGAAAACATGAAAAAGGAAAAAAAAAAATCACCACCAGCAAACGAACAACAACAAGAAGATGAAAATACTACGTTTTTATCTACATTCAGTCTCCATAGTTCTCTCTGTGGGTGGGTCACATCCTTTCCAGAAGCAAAACTAGCATGGATTTATTACTGTCAAAGCAAAAAGTGGAAGAGGAGGGAAGGAGAGGGGGAGAGAAGTAAGTCTATAGGTGATGCTTTAAATGTAAAGATGTCTGAGGCTGGTGGCTTGATGGTATATGAAGTTTGGCTTGGTTTAAGACAAGCTAGATTAAGTTGATTAGAAGAGTTTGCACTTACTCATGGATCAAGTCATTCTCTCTTCCTCCCAGTTCCAAAATAGTGTAGATGAATTCTTCCCTGGGGAAAAGAGAGTTTGTAGTCAATTGGGAACAGCATAGTGAATGGCTACATGCTAGGAGCAGATGGCTGGTAAGGAAAGGAATAGAGAGTAAGAAATACTTGCAATCTCAGCAATGTAAAGTCCAATGTGGAATCTCCATATAATTTTGTAGAGAAAGGCTATATGGTCCATTTTGGGAGACATATTTAAAAAGGATGGAAACAGTGCTGATCAACATATTAAGGTTGAGAGAAGGGAAGTCAGAATGTAAACCTCTTGAGAACAAGGACTATATTTTATATATGTAGGCAGCATTGGAAAGTACCAAAATACAGGAACTACCTGCAGAAGACAGAAATCCCTGCTCTCAGAGGGCTTAGGATCATTGAGGTGGGAAGACAAGAAAGAAACCTATGAATGATTAATTGCTCAATGAGTGACAGAGAAAATTAGTGCTCTAAGTTCCTGAAATTTTCACCATCAATCACTCCTTTGAGTGAGATAACAAAGGAACATTATTTTGAAGGTCACTGTTAAAATATGCATGTGTGATCCAGGGGAATGATGGGGGGTGGGAGTGGAGGGTGGGACTAGCCTGCTCAATGAATACATTAGCACTCAAATTGTGGGACTCAGAATAAAGAAGGAAGCTCAAGGGACTGTCAGGCACACATAAAAATAGGAATATGCTTGGGAAGCATGACAGAGGACACAAATAGATATACGAGCATTCTCAGTTTTTAAATGGAATATTTGGGTTTGTAGTGGAGGATTTTGGAATGTGACAGGTCATAAGAAACTGAAAGCAAGAGATAGCTGCCAATGACCCATCATTACAGGAATATGTAGTGAGGGGAAGGGCAAAGAGGGTCATTTATTGGAGAAGCATAGGAATCACACTGAGTCCTATATTAAAATAAAAAATCGAAACCCAGAAGCTTAATCATGACTTGAAGGTTGAGGTGAAGAGATGATGAGGTCCTGGCTCGCTAATGGTCTAGGAGCAGTGAATGAAAGTTCCTAAATACTCTTCCTCCTCCTGACAGATTAGTTTAATGCGGGGAATGAAAATAATAATAGTGTACTGTGGACTCTAGAAGGCAGGTGAGAGCTCCACAGGAATACAAGTTTGGGAAACCAAAGAGCAGAGAAGTCAACTAAACATGGGGTCAAGCAAAAAAAGGAAATGAGGGGGAAGGATGGACAAACAACAGGGTCCAAAGTACAAAAAACAGGAGAGCAATGTGACCAGAATAGGACAAAATGGCTCCAAAAGGGGCTTTAGTGGGCAGAGCCCTAACTAACCAGTTTCAAATCAATTTTGAGATAAATGCATTGGGATGAGGAAAGGGGTGGGGAGAGACTTTAGATCTCAGGACACAGGACTCAATAGAGAAAGAGATACTAGGAATTGTAAGAAAGACTGGTACTAGGAAGAGAAGAATGTAAGGATCCCTTAAGGAGAGAAGCACCCAGTCTAGTAGCTTCCAATTATAACTAACTAATTATTCTTGTGAACTAGTTGATTAGCTACTCTCAGTTGTTTCTATGATCAGGAATGCAAGAAAGAATGCAAGAGTTCCCTCTAAAATTTCATCATCTCAGGACAAAGTCCTAGAGAAGTCTCAGAAGATGAGTATAGAATCTTTTTAATTGGGTCCTATTAAGATATTAAAGGACATTCCTGGAGCCTGACAAGTAGATCAATAGCATATGAAGGACAACATTAAATTCCATTTGGTAGTCATCACTATTGTGTCAATAGATACTAGATGAATTGACCTTTTTCAAGGTCAAAATGAAACTCCTTAATTTAACATAGTAGAAGCTCTATTCCTACTTAGTCAAATTATGGGAAGTTGTTGATGTCTCTGAATCTAAATCTCACAGGGAACAAATTGCTGGTTCCAGTTTGTTTGTTTTTTTCCTAGTAAATTTATTTACTTTTAATACACATTGATTTATGACTCATGGTGGGAGAGAAAAATCAAAGCAAAAGGAAATAAACCATGGGAGAGAGAAAAAAAAAAAAAAAACAGAAAAAAGAAGTGAACATAGCATGTGTTGATTTACATTTAGTCTCCTTATTTTTTTTCTGGCTGCAGATGACATTTTCTGTCCAAAGTCTATTGGATTGCTTTGAATCACTGAACCACTGAGGAGAACCAAGTTTTTCATAGTTGATCATCGCATCTTCTTGCTGTTACTGTGTACAATGGATTCCTGCTTTTGCTTGTTTTGCTCAGCATCAAGTGGCATAAACCTTTTCTAAAATTAATTTGTTCATTTTTTATAGAACAATAACATTCCATTATCTTCATATACCACAAGTTGTTCAGCCATTCCCCAACTGATGGCATCTACTCATTCTTTGCAACCATAAAAAGAGCCGCTACAAACATTTTTTTACATGTGTATCCTTTCCTCTCCTTTATGATTTCCTTGGGATACAGTTGCAGGAGTGGCACTGGTGGGTCAAAGAGTATACACAGTTTTATAGTCTTTTGGGCATAGTTCCAAATTGCTCTCTAAGATGGTTGGACCATTTCACAACTCTTACCAACAATGCATCAGTGTCCCAGTTTTCCCACATCCCCTTCAGCATTTATCAGTTATCTTTTCTTTTCATCTTAGCCAATCTGAGGATGTGCGGTGGTACCTCAGAGTTGTTTTAATTTGCATTTCTCTAATCAATAGTGATTTAGAACATTTTAAATATATTATAGATAGCTTAATTTTGTCATCTGAAAATTGTTCATATCCTTTGACCATTTATTTATCAGTTGAGGAATCCAGGTTTGTTAAAATGAAGAGAAGCTAATTCAATTTTGCTCTATGTGTTCTTCAAAATGGTTCCTCCCTTCCTCCCTACAAAATTCTCATGTTAGTAACTGATTTGTTTTTCTTTCATTTCAATAATGATGTTTCAAAATATTTGGGAAAAAAATTTTTTTTTCTTGTGCAATGCAATTGTCCTTGTGTTCAAGTAAGCTCCCCATTTCTGGAGATATTTAAACAAATGGTGAATTACCACTTATTGGTGACGAAGAAGAATTAAGGGTGTGATCCCTTCCAACTGCAGAATTCTATTATTCTATTAAATTCTTATTATTTCTTGGGAAGTCCAGATCTTTAATTAGGATTTCTAAGCATTTAGACCTATTCCCTTATAGGGTTGGGTGGCACAGAGTTTAATTTATCTCTTTGGGATAAAAAGTGGACTATATGATTGGAATAAAAAAATAAAAAAAGTTAAAGTGGAAGAGATCTCAAAGACCATCTATTTCCACTCTATCACTTGATAGATGAGGAAATCAAGGCTCAAGGACATTGTGACTTGCCTGTAATCATGACACCAGGAGATGACAAAAAATAAGTGATTTGAACAGAGGCTTCTTGCCCCCTATCCCAAAATGTTCCATTTTCTGCCTTGTTTTTCTCTGAGTTATTTGAAAATCTGATCAATTGATATTCCTGTGTTTGCCTCCTTCAAATGTATTCCTTTTCCAGAAGAAAAACGTTTCAGTAGTGACAAAGAGTTACAGAAACAGGCAGAGCCCAAAAAAGAGGGCTGTTAAGAGTTTCACTATGGAGGTTCATAACAGAAGGAGAGAATCAGAGTTGACAGGGGGTGTCACAATTAGTCCCACCTTGGTGGTTTCACTACTATGTGTTTGTTGCTCAAAGAAGAATTTTAAGTAGTTAACAAATTCTGCAGCCAGATTTTCACAACTTAGCTTGATGGAGGAAAGGACATTAACTTGGCAGATCATCCACCAATGTGGCCCGAGTGACTTGCCCAGGATGAGGTACAGGTTTAGCACTCAAATCCAGGTCAGCTGATACAAAATATGCTGCTCTTACCATTATTTCTTAGATAAGGGCCTGTAAACTTGTTTTTTCAATATATTATTGGCAACTTATTTTAAGTATAATTGGTTTCCTTTGTAATTCTACATATTTTATTTTATGCATTTAAAAATAGTCTTCTGAAAAGAGATCCATAGCCTATCCTGAGATTGTCAAAGGCATCCAAAATTAAAAAAAAAAAAAAAAAAAAAAAAAAAAAAAAAGCTTAGGCAAATCTGTCTTACAATATGCAGACCAGCAGTTCCAAAACTCCAGCTACAGGTCTCTTTCACCCTCCTTTTATAATATGTAGAGGAACAAATTATTTTTTCTTTTTTAAAACTATTTTCTCTTCTTGATACAATCTTTATACTAGGAATACAGTCACAGCTCTGCTGGATGTAGTTTTCTAACTGTTTAAATTCTTATTCTCATGATAAAGTGGAGAAAGTGGCATTGAACTAATCCATTCTTGAGAACATCTTAACATTATAAGAAGAACAAAGTGGTACAAAATGTATTCAGCCTCACGGATTTCTCTAGATTGTAGCCAGAATAGAAAATGGCAGAATGTATTAATTCTTAAGATAAAACTATAATAAGAACAGAAAATGGTTCGAGATGAATTAATGCGGGGACCATCTTACATCTGGAAAGCCAAATCTTCTCTTAATGCTACAGTGTAGCAGCACTCACTAGATGTCTTCTCTTCACTTGTCATGTTTAAGAGAATGGTGGGGATGCATCCTCATCCCAGGGAATCCTAATATAGGGCTTCATTGAATGGGGCTTGCAGAATGATAACAAGAAATATTTAGACCTGCCAGGTAGCTAATCAAATACCCAAATGGACCTGTGCTGTCGTGATAGGAACATTCCCTTCAAAATAGCCGATTTTGACTCATGTCTGCCTGCCCACTCACCTTCTGGGACCTTTGTCCACATACTTCCAGCTGCAAGTCACAATGATCTATTCAAATACAGTCTCTCCTAACAAAGCAATAAAACCAGTGTCTTCTATCCATCAGTTATCTCTTGGCCTTATTATATAACCATCTTTTTTTTTTTTTTTATTATAACCTTTGTTTTGGTTCTTTTTCATAGTTCCTTATTTGTGCTTCTATCCATTCCCCTCTGAATGAGTCTCATGTTTAATTCTTTATAGAATGCGTTGTTCCATGATTGACAGCCATTTAACAATATCGGTAGAATATTGGTTTTATACAGATGGGTCTTTATTTCTGGAGATGTTTAAGGTCATTAAATCAATCAGCAAACATTTCTGAAGCCCCTATTCTGTACCAAGTACTGCACTAGATACTGGGAATATAAAGACAAAGATGAAACCAAGGAGCTTATTGTACTCTCTCAGAAGGTGGCTAAGGTAGTGGGGACTTGGGGAGAGATAACATGTACATAAATAAATCTATACAATATAGAAAAATAAATGTGAGGTAAATAATTAGTGAGGACATTGCTACTCCTGTTTTCACTGTGACTACTACTACTACCACCACCACCATGTTTCTCTACCAGCAACTCCAGCGCCACCACTACTACTATTACTTATTACTATTACTATTACTGCTACTGCTACTATTATACTGTTACTACTACTACTACTACTACTACTACTACTACTACTACTACTACTACTACTACTACTACACTGTTGCTACTACTGCTATTTCTACTATTGCTACTACTACTACTACTACACTGTTACTACTACTGCTACTGCTGCTACTATTACTACTAATTATGATGACTACTACTACTACACTGTTACTACTACTGCTATTGCTACTATTGTTACTACTACTACTACTACACTATTACTTCTACCGCTACTGTTGCTACTATTACTACTATTATGATGACTACTACTACTTACACTATTACTACTACTGCTATTGCTACTACTACTACTACTACACTGTTACTTCTACTGCTACTGTTGCTACTATTACTACTATTATGATGACTACTACTACTACACTATTACTACTACTGCTATTGCTACTATTGCTACTACTACTAACTACTTACACTGTTACTACTACTGCTACTGCTGCTACTACTACTACTATCATGACGACTACTACTACACTGTTGCTACTACTGCTATTGCTACTTACTACTACTATTACGATAACTACTACTACTACTACACTGTCACTACTACTGCTACTATTACTATTACTACTATTATGATGACTACTACTACTACTACTACAACACTGTTGCTACTACTGCTATTGCTACTAGTACTACTACTATTATGGCTACTACACTATTACAACAACAACTACTACCACTACACTATTACTACTACTATTGATATTATTACTATCACTGCTACTATTACTATACTGCTACTACTACTATTACAATTACTACTATTAAACTGTTACTACTACTACTATTGCTACTACTACTACTACTACTACTACTACTGCTACTGGTACTACTAGTACTACTACTACTATTGCTATTACTACTACTATTATGACTACTACTACTACTACTACACTGTTACTACTACTACTTTTCTACTATTGCTACTGCTGCTACTACTACTACTACTATTGCTGCTGCTGCTGAATTTGACCAGGGCATTTACTAGCTGTGTTATGATGTGGTGTAGGGGATGTTCAAGGAGGTTTGGCTTGAGGTCTTCCTGAGCCCTTCTCAGGACTACTTAGCCACCTTCAGTGTTTACCTGGCACTCAGCTTCACCTTTGGCTCCAAGAAGCTGTAGCATATTCACTGGCCACATCTGGTAAAATGAGCTAAACTAAGGTAACCAACAGACCTCAAACCTGTGGATGAGTTAGGGGGATGTCTAACCCCAAGCACATGAAGAATTTCCTTGGCAGAATGGGCAAATGAGAACAATTTGTTCCAGTAGCTATTAACATGGCTGAAGTAGGCACTGTGCAGCAATTAGAGCTTGGTCAGACATTGAAGATGCCAAGGTCACCCACAGCTTCCCAGGCCAATGCCAGGTGTCCTAATTTTAACTTGCCACTGGACCTCGTGACTGTGGAAAAGAAAGTGAGACTGATGACTTTGTACAACTCTGAGTCACTTAAATCCAATTCACATGCAAGTCAAGATATTACCTGTGCTGTTGCTCATCCTCTTCAAAAATAAAAGACAAACCACTCTTTGAGCTCTTTAAGGCTTGAAAAAGCCCTAAATATAGCAATATATTTGATTCTCACAACAAAACCTGGAGGTAGATGCTACTCATACTCCCATTTTACAGATGAGGAAACCAAAGCTGAGAAAAATTACGTGGCTCACTCAGGGTTACATAGCTAATAAGTGTCTTTAGCTCCTCTTGCTGATTCTCCTGCCTTGATCAAGACAGCCACTTCTAGCAATCTGGACAAAGGAATTCAAATTCAAATCTACCTAGTCTGCTTTGGACATTTTTTTCCCTTCATGAGCTAAATCACTCTAAATTCTAAGGGAGGAGTGCAAAGGGCACAGTCTCATTGCTTTGGGGCAAGAATTCACCTAGATTAATTTGTTTACATTCTAAACAGAAATAAGGTCTCCTGATTGGGAGGGGTCCTGCCCAAGATTGAGGATCATGTTCCCTGAACTTTGGGGCAATCTCATCTATCAACAACTTCTCTGTTTCTATGGAAGTCACCATCACTCATCCAGATATCAAGATTCACAAACTTAAAGTTAAACCAGACTCCTCATTCCATTTTTTTACCCTATATAGACAAATAATTGCCAAATATTGTTTTTCATCTCTATAACATATCTTACTTTTGCCTACTTTTTTCTATTTACATGGTCACCCAAATTCAGGCCCTTTACCACCTTTATCACTTGGATATTGTAAAAAACCTCTCACTTTATCTGTTTGCATATAGTTTCTCCTTTCTTTACTTCATCCTCCATACTACAGCAAAAGTGACTTTTCCTAAACTGTGAATCAGAAAATGTCACCCTTCTACTTGAAAAATCACATTGACTCCTGATGTTTTCTAGTTTCCTTTATAAGCAGTTCGTTTGGCTTTTTAAGGTATTATAACTGGGATCCAAACTATCTTTTCAGGTTCATCATATATCATTGCCTTTCCAGAACTCTACAATCCAGTCAGGTTGTTCCTCATGCACAGTTCCCTACCATGCTATCCTCTTTAATTCTTGGCTCAGTTCAATGGCCATTTGTAGTGTTTGTTACAGTAGCTACATATTAAAGTACTTATCCAGAGATTTCAAGCATAGCCACCAGAAATGTGAAAATTCTACTATGCTTAAAGGAAGGAAACGCTTAAAAAGATGGGCAGGTATTTGTTTTTTAGGGGACAAAAAATTAGGATACCTCCTCCCATTTTTAAACTTTTTTTTCTTGCTTAAGAACCAAGAAATAAAAAAGAACAAATCATCCATATCTCTCTAGTATGACTTTTGATATGTGCTCTGCTATTCTTATTTTATACACCCTCTCTGATCCTCCATTTTCTTATCTGTAAAATGAAGGAGTTGGATTAAATTCTAGAGTTATGAACCACTAAGGATTGTAGGAATCTTATTTTGTAGGGAGAGGAAATATTTAGTAAATAATGAAGTTATAATACCAAAATTAATCTCTATTTGTTTCTTATGTGAAAAAAGCATGGGAAACTCTGGAAATCAGTTTCTTTCATATGTAATAGGAATTTTATAGGAAAGTTTTTTTATTTGCATATATTCATATGTATATATGCTCTTATGTGCATAAACTCTAGAATAACTCCTTTCATCTTGAAGAGGGTTTTTTGGAAAGTTTCCTGAAAGCCAAGTTGTATAAAGACAGGAAAAGGTTGGTAACCCATAGCCTAGAAAGTCTCTTCGGTACTCACCAATTTGAAATATCTGTGTGATGTGTGTGCCCATAAAGGTTATGTATTAGGTTCATATGTGTTTGCAAAATGCCTCAGGCTTATTGGAAGCCCAATTACATCTCTTTCTCTCTTCCTCCCTCCCCTTTTGTTTATCTCTGTGTGTCTCTGACTTTGATTCTCTCTCTGTCTCTGTCTCTGACTCTCTCTCTCTCTCTTTCTGTCTTTATCTCTGCCTCTGCCTCTTTCCCCTCCAGTACCCAGTTCATTGTTCTGTATATAGTAGACACTTAGTAAATTGTTGAATGAACACTAGGTACAGATATCATCATGCCTGTAAAACATCTCATTAGAGTTGATGTATTTATAGCCATATACATTTGCAGACTTTTATAGGCTGTTCACTGCACTGAGCAATGGAGGAGAATGCTCAAGAATGATGGTTAAGTGAAGAATTATCAGGTGACTGGTCCTTCCAAAAATACTATGGCATTACAAGCCACTGGGGGGAGACTCATGTTGCCTCCTATGATTACAGCAGAACTTTGAAATGTTCAAAACGTTCCCTGTTTTCCCCCACTTCTAAAACCTGATCTGATTGCTAATTCTTAATCAGTGCCACTGTTCTTTGAATCAGAACGATGCTGCTCATTTGATTGGCAGCATTATTGCCTTTATTTTTAATTTTCGTGGTGCTGTCAATTTGATTTCAAATTTTTCCCTCTGTGCACTGGCTGATTGAAGACTGTGTGGCTGTACTATCTGAACTATGCATTAAGGCTTTTTAATAACATCAGAGTCATGCATTTGGAGTACTGTTTTATTATGGCTGCATGTGATTTGAGAAGCCAATCTGCTAACTATAGATAATAAGCAAGAGAGAACTGTGAATTATCCTAACATTCTAAGCCCAAATAGCAAATAATATCATTACCAAGGCTCCAGAGTCTTTATTTCTATTCATCACATTTTAGCTACCAAGACATTTTCTTGACCTAATTTTTACAGACGAGGCCTGTGGACTTTGGGTTACCCTTTCCCCTATGTCTCTCCTACTCTTGTGCCTTCCATTCTCTCCTTCATCCCCAAATCCTCTGAACTACTTAACACAGAGGAGTATGTTAGGTCAGTCTTCTGATGTGTTCTTCCTTTATTCTCTCCCTCCTTTTAAAAGTCCCCCCAAAACTACTTTTTGCTTATTATTCTTTGACTTCTAGAATAACTATACAATGTCAATCAATTTCATTCCTCTCTGGTTTTGGTGTTTTTCATTTCAACTTTTAAAATCTTTTTATTTTCTTTTTAAAGAAAAAGTGTAGGATTTTTTGGGGACAAAAAAATGAATTAATGACAATCTCCAGGATTTAGTTTTGGAAAATAAAAAGTCAATCTTTAAAAATGACAGGGGTGGGTGGACTTACAAGCTTCTACCATGTAAACCCAAGGAGAACGAATGGTTTCCTTTTCCAGGGAAATTACCTTTCAAATGTTCCTTTCCACTGTTTGGATGGCTAACACATATAACATTTACTTTTTATTTTAAAAGCTTAATCAGGAGCAATAAAACCCCTTGATTAAGCATTTAAAATAAAAGTTAAAAGAAGCTGCCATGGATAAGTATTAGGAAATCATCATGTGTCTGGCAGTCAATTAGACTTCAAATAGGCTCTTTTTCAATATGAAAATTGCAATTCATGGGCTTGACATTACTGCTTATTAGTATTTTAGGCTTCATTTATATAATTTTATTCATACGTACAGTATATTAGGGAAGAGAGAACAAGTTTTGACAAGTTTAGAATAGGCTGGCATCGAGATTTCCAAAAGGAAAACTTGAGTTTCATTTCCCATTGGCTCACCTGTGCTTCTCTGTCTAGAGAACAGAAGGCATGGATCAGACATCCTCTGGTATGATGGAATCTGGTCCAAACAGCATTTTGAGAATGCAGCAGAAAGAAGCTCACATTAACACTCTATCAGACTACTCAATTCAAAAAAGGAAGGTGGAAACATGTAGGAAAAAAAGAATCAATCCAAATTAAATAATAATAATGATAAAGATAATGATAATAACTAGCATTTATATAGTACTTTAAGGTTTGCTACAACTGAGAGGGAGATGCTATTATTAACATTTTGTAGATGCTCCATTTTGTAGATGAAGAAACTAAGGACAGAAATTAAATGGCTTGCCCAGAATTATATTCTTAGTAAATGTCTGAGACTGGTTTTTAACTCTATTCTTTCTGAGTCCAGGCTCAATGTTGTATCCTTCATACTACCTATCTTATCATAGTCTGAATGCAAAAAGGCTTTATTATTATCTTCATTTTACAAATAAGAAAAGTGAGGATGACAAAGGTTAAATAACAGAATTGCCTAGAATTATGTAGCTAGTAAATGTCTGAGGCAGGATTTGAACTCAGGTCTTTCTGATCAAAAGTTAAGCACTATTGAGTGTGTCATCTGGCTACCTCCTGCCTACCTACTTGGTGCTATATACAACACTAAAATCTGTTTTATGTAATTTTCATTGAACACATTCTAATTGTATTTAGACAAGCCTATAAAGTACTGCATCATGTCAGTCAAGATGTCTCTTTAATACATGGATTCCTGAATAACATCTAGTTGATTTGAAGTCAGGCCAAGTAAGACCAGAAGATCATGGGGTTAGAAAAAGGTGTGATGGGTATAACCTATATCAAACTGCTTGCCATCACAGGGAAGGGAGAGGGCAGAGATGGATAGAATTTGGAGTTCAAAACCTTTTTTAATGTTCAAAAATTATTTGAATATGTAACTGGGGGAAGTTTAAAAAAAAAAAGGAAGTATGATGGGAATGCTGAGAATATGGCTGAATTATGACATCTTCTTGTTTCTATTTTCACATCTGTGGAGCACAAATTTTTTCTGCTTTTCTTCAGGTTCTTTATAATTCCTCTTGGAGTCTCCACAGCCTTTGTGTGAACAAGAAACTGAAAGCATCTCTCTCTGTGTCTCTCTGTCTCCATCTCTGTCTTTGTCTTTCTGTGTATCTCTCTCTCTGTCTCCCCCCTTTCCCTCTCCCTTTCTCCCTTCTTTCCCCTCTCTCTCTCCTTCTCTTTGTCACTATCTGTCTCTGTTTCTCTTTGTCTTTATCTGTCTGCCTCTCTGTGTCTCCTCCCTTCTCTCTCTGTCTCTCCTCTCTCTCTCTCTTTCTTTCTTTCTCTCCTCTTTTCTTTTTGTCTCTGTTGCTGTTTCTCTGTCTTTGTCTTTGTCTTTATCTATTTCTGTCTCTGTCTCTTTCTCTCTCTGTACCTTCCTGTTACTTTGTCTCTGTCTCTCTCTGTCTCTCTGTGTCTGTGTGTGTGTGTGTCTCTGTCTCTGTCTCTCTCTCTGTCTCTCTTTCCTCCTCTCCTTCTCTTTGTCTCTTTCTCTGTCTTTGTCTCCCTGTCTCTCTGTGTTTGTCTGTCTGTCTCTCTCTCCCCTTTCTCTCTTGTCTCTATCTGTCCATCTCTATCTTTCTCAATGAAGTTCCTTGATCCTATTGAACCCTTTTCAGACCAGAGCCTGGGATTTGAAGTTTTTCTCCTCTTAGCTTTGGAATTCTTTTTTGTTCGAATTTGCTTCCTCCTTTGAGATGCAGTCATGTCCCAACAAGATGCTCAAATCCAGTATATCTAGCTGGCCCTAGACCAGATTATGCTTGCCATCCCCTTCAGCAGTCCAAATGAGCCACCTTGACATCTGTCTTATAACCCTGCTTGTGCATCATGTACCACTCCCTTCCCTCCTTACCCTCCTTTGTGCTCTGAGCACAATATGACTTTTTATGAGTCCTTCATCCATTCAGGAGCCTTACCACATTCAATGATTTTTCTCTCAATTATCTGTCCCCTTAGAAGCACCACTAGTCATTTCTTGGGTTTCTCATTAACAAGTGGTTCTCTTCTTTGACTCTCCAGACCAGTGATCCTCAAATTTTTAAAAAGGGGGCCAATTCACTGTCCCTCAGACTGTGGGAGGGCCAGACTATAGTAAAAACAAAAACTCACTCTGTCTCCGCCCCTCAGCCCATTTGCCATACCCCGGTGGGCCACATAAATGTCTTTAGCCCATGCCATTTGGCCCACGGGCCATAGTTTGAGAACCCTTGCTCCAGACCAAAACTCCTCTCTCTAGTGTCTATTTGACCATGTGTACTATTGTCTTACATTAGCATAAAAGCTCCTTGCAGATAGGAGCTATCTCACTTTCCTATTAGTATGCCCAATTATTAGCACAGCAACATAGCAAGTGTGCAATGACAGCTTTTTTTCTTTTATTCTTACCAATGAGCTTTCTAGTGGGAGAAGAAGGGAATTTGAAAGGACAGAGGATAGGAATAGTCTTAGATTTGTGCTTTTATTGGTCAAGGGAGCTCCTAGGTGAGGAAACTTCTACCATTGCAAGCCCAATAAATAGTTGTTAACAGAATTTATTCAAAGGTTTTTGGTGTCATTGTAGTTAAATGAAAACTGACAATCCCAAGAGCAAAAAATCTCCACAGAAGATTTAAATGTCCAGATACATAGTAAATAAGATAGCATCATCTTCTGATTTCCTCATTTTTCTGCAAGGAAATAATAATACCTTGTCAGCCTACCTCCTAGAAAAGCTCAAATAGAGGTATATAACATAGCCAGCAGTTGTACATTTGGGCATCAGCTTCCTCATCTATAAAATGAAGGGGGTTCTCCTAAATGGCCTTTAAGATTTCTTCCTGTTTTGAGATTCTGAGCAATGGGATGTTTCATAAATACACTATCCATAAATTAAAGCTGTTAAAGCCCCAGTAAGTTCGTTTAGTAAGACATTCACCATATTGCATTGGAACACAGATGATAAAGTAGCATAAAGGGGCCATAAAACCTACACACCAGTGGGAAAACATGATTTCTACCAGTAAGTTGTAGATGTAAGAGTCCTCAATATCCTTTGCCCTGGAGACAAACTAGCCATCCAACTTCCATTCGATGGAACTGTGTTCCCTACTGTGAAACCCATGTTGCCAGTATTCTGCACCCTGGGGGCATCATTTCTGGAAACACCACCTCCAGAAGGTGTGCTTCCCATAAACGGCACCATAGCTTTGAGAAGCACTGATTGGTGGATATTGCCATGATCTGTACCTTGTACTGTGGCATTGTTGGGTGCTTCAAGTAATAACTGGGAAAACATCTGAGTGCCAAGTGCAAAAAGATACTCCTGTGGGCAGTAAAAAAAATGCTCTCAGCTTGCAAGCTTAGGCTCACAGCTCCCCCCACCTCCATTTTGGAGATACCTGAAATGTTCTGAATTAGTTTGGCGCCTTTCCAATTATAATCTGTTCGTAATCACCCAGGGTCTGGTAGCATCAACCAGTGTTATGAGGGAATTAATTCTTTCTATGTGACAGTTGTTAGTGTAATTCATGTCCTTGTTTTTAATTGCTGGATCAAATTACTTTGTAGATTATTTCATGTTTCATCCCAAGAGAAAGGAGTAGGAAAATGCACAGTGCCTGTGGTGACTTTACTTGTTTAGTCTGCCAGGGTGGGAAAAAGAAGGGGAAAAAAGACAGAATTTAAAAGATTGACTTTCTAAACAAAATGACTCTTTCCTGTCCTCAGAGTATATTTTGGAAGGTTTTAGATTGGAAAGTCAGACTGAGCAAACCTCTTTCTGTTTAAACACTGGGAGCTGAGTTTATTTTCATAATGGCTCTGCCAAAATAATGGTTACAAAGGTCACAATGCAATATCTCCTAATAAATATCTTGAAAGAGTTTATAATTCAGTGCTCTTTCCTTAAAAAGAAAAAAAGCACCTTGTAGATAAGAAATTAATGAGATTTAGAATAATTTATTAAGGAACACCTAATAGACTCTCGTGAGATTCAAATGTCAAGATGTTAGGAAAAAAGCCCACAGAAGAAACTCAGCAAATGCAAATTCTATTTAAGGACAAAAAGAAAAAAAAAAAAAGAAAAAAAAAAAGGAACTTGACAAAGAGTATTTGAAAAATCCCTTGAATGTTTATTTTTTGTAGGACTAAAATTTAATTCTTGTGTTTGAATAAATATTTCTTAGCTCATTCACCCACTTAGGAGCTTTGCCATAACAAATGGTTTTCTCTCTTTGCCCCCCATTATTTATACCCTCAGCATTGTCAGTAGTCATTTTTTAAGTTACTCATTCACCAATGGTTCTTGTGTATGAGAATAGGAGGTAAATCTCAAAGAACCCAGGTACACATCCCTGGGAAGTTAGTGAGAAGCATTCATATTCTATTCATTTCTATGCTGGTGACTTTGTACAGCACTTAAATCTAACATGTCATGGCATCAACTCCCTGATATCACGGCCCTCTTCAAGAAGGAGGGACAAATAATAACATTTTTATGCTGTGATGAGCTGAATAAAGAGCAAAATAAATTTCTCACAATGGGATACTTGAAATGGACAGTTGCCATAACATTCCAAGATCTGTCAACATTCATATTCCCTCATAAATAGTCAGCATATAAAGTACACCTGAGAGCTAAATCATATCAGAGTTAGAGAATGGTGATCTCTTACATATTATCAGCAAGGATGTTAATAACTACATTGATAACTATTGCAGGGACTCCCAAGAATTATACAGAAATTGGAGAGGCAGGAACCAAGGCCTATCTGGAAACCAATAGTAGCAGTCTGATGATCTGGTGCTCTTAAACTGGGTTGGAGTGGTTCCCTGGAGCAAAAGCACTGTGTAATTCAGTAAACTCTTGTGTCAACAGAAAAAGGTTCTGAAAATTACATCTGGAGTTTTCACCCAGAGGAAAGATGGCAACTCGTATGAGTTTAGGTGGAAAAGACTTCTCAGACTATAAGCTCCACAAGGGCCAGCTCCCCACTTTATTGAAATTTTGCATCTCTCCTAATGCTTAGCATAGTGCTGTGCATCATAAAATGCAGAGATTCTTAACCTTGAGTTCTGTGAACTTTAAAAAAAAGTACATAATAATATAGTTGGTTTCATTGATTTTATTTTTTGCATAATATTAGTCTAAGAAGGCTTTACTAGATTGCCAATATGGTCCACCCCACAAAAAATGTTTAGAAACTTCTGATCTAAACAGACCTATTCAAAGAAAGGAAAGGAAAAAAAAATCAGATTTCTATTTCCTGATCAGGTTGGTCTAAATGGAACAGAATATAAATAAGTGTGGTATTAAGAGTCAACCAAGAGTTTTAGTGGTTAGAATTTTGGTCTTGGAATTCCAATCATCTCTCAGACATTAGCTTGGGCCAGTCATTTAAGTTCTTAAGTTCAGTTTCCTTATCTGTAAAACGGAGATTATAGTAGTACCTACCTTACAAGATTGTTGTGAAGATCCATTGAGAAACTATTTTGCAAATCTTAGAAGTGCCAAATCAAGACTAGATATTAAAAAGGGATGTATGCAATATCCCAGGTAAGCTCAGAAAAAGACATGAAGATAGTATTGTTCTACCTACTCTGACATGAACACCCTAGGGGCTTGATTCAAATGATTAAATGATCTTTGGAGAGGTGATAGAAATGCCCTCCTTAGAGAAATGAACTTCCCTGAAGCTCATATCCTCCTCACCCTGAATAGAACTGAGAGAACGTAAGGACCAGAATACCTCTAATTACTACCAAAAAGTAGTAACTTAAGTGGAGAGAACACTAGGACTGTTTTTGTGTGTATGTGTAAGTCTAAACCTATTACTTCATTGGTGCAGGGAGTTCCTAAGGCAGAAAATCCCTTTACCAGCTCAGATAAGAAATAATTCTGCAGTTTATTGCCTCAAGAAGATTCTAGAAGCATTCAGAGGCTTAGTGATTGGCTCAGGATCTCACAACCAAAATGAATTTGAGATGGGATTTAAACATAGGTTATCCTGTTACCAGGGCTTATGCATTAAATCCTGTTGATTTGATACAGTATACAGTTAAGAGAAAGAGGGGTGATATTAGAGGTATCACATATGTCAATTTTTTTTTTGTTTCTTTTGTATTCTTGCTTTAAAAATTATTTTTTTCAGAGTTCAATGATAATTGTGTTATTTTGATACCCCAGATTTACAGGATTCTTTTCTAAAAATTCATTTGTAACTTGGTTGTCTTACATTTAAAAAATTGCACTTAATAATAACATTGCAAATGGAATTTAATTGAAGTATAGTACTTTATTAACAATACTAAGAATCTAACCATCCTAAAAAAGTTTTCTTGGAGAAATACAGAGGTTCATACAGAGACAACAAAAATACAATTATCCTTTACTGTAGTCCCTTTCATCCCTATTTTCTTGAATGAGAAGGAGAAAATCTTCCCAGCTCTGAATTACAGAGTTGGGTTAAAGAAGGGAGAGGGGGAAGGAAGGCAGGGGGAAAACTGGAATAGGTACTTGGGGGGCAAGGATAGAAATAGGGACAATAGATGGGTAGAGTAGGTCCTAAGAAGACTTCAAAGTCCTTGGGGATAGGAATCTTAAGGACCTGTATTACTTTTTTCTTTTCTTCTCTTTTCTTTTTTTTTTTTTACCCTTTTTATCTTTTTATCATTTTTATTGTAAATATTTTTCTACATTTATCATGCTGTGAAACAAAAATCAGATGAAAAGGGGAAAAAAGAAAAAGGAAAAAAAACAAAAAACAAGAAAAAAGGTAAAAATGCTATTCTGTGATCCACCTTCAGTTTTCATAGTCTTCTCTCTGGATGCAGATGTTTCTTTCCATCACAAATCTATTGGAATTATTTTAAATAATCTCATTGCTGAAAAGAGTCACGTCCATCATAGTTGATCATCACATAATCTTGTTGTTGCTATGTACAATGTTTTCTTGATTCTGGTCACCTCACTTTGTATCAGTTCATCTATATCTTTCCAGGCTTTTCTGAAATCAGTCTTGCGAATAGAACAATACTATTCCATTATATTCATGTACCATAACTTATTCAGCCATTCCCCATCTGATGGGCATTCACTCAATTTCCAGTTTCTTGCCACTATAAAAAGGGCTGCCTCAAATATTTTGGCATATGTGGGTTCTTTTCACTTTTTTATGATCTCTAGGGATTATGGGTCCAGTAGAGATACTGCTGGATCAAAGGGTATGCACAGTTTAATAGTCCTCTGGGCATAATAAGGACCTATATTACTAATATAAGCAGTCTTTGCCTTGCCTAGTTCCTAAGTGGCTTCCTGGTCAATCTTTCTTTCCTTCTTCCAGGACCATGCTGTATTTACCTGTTACTCTTTATATTTTTTGCTTCTTAATTCTTTAAACAACTAAGGAACATAATTCAACTTCTTAACTTTGCTCTCAATTTGCTATTTCTTAAATAAGCACAAAGGCCTTATGAATTTGTTTCAAGATTTGGGGGACTAGTTATAGCAGCAAAATAGAGACACCTTCCCCCTTCTCCTTTTCCACTTTTATATGGAAAGACAAAGTTATATATAAGTGATCAACAGGCTTAGTACTGACACTGTTGGATCATAAGGTACAGTTTTATAGCCTTTTGGACTTTGTTTCAAATTGTTTTCCAGAATAGGTGGGCCAGTTCATAACTTCACCAACAATGCACTAGTGTTTCAGTTTTCCTACATCCTCTCCAACATTTATCATTATCTTTTCCTATCATTTTAGCCAATCTGAGAAATACCTCAGAGTTGTCTTAATTTGCATTTCTCTAATTAATAGTTAGTTAAATGACTTTTTCATATTAAATATAAAAAGCTTTAATTTCGGTAGGCGGAGCCAAGATGGCGGAGAAGAAACACACGACTCAGTGAACGTCCTCACTCCCTCACAACCAAGTGGATAAATTAAGTCTCAAAATTAGCTCAGGACTGATAGATACCACAAGGACTGGAAGCACGACTTACCAGCTGAAGAGAATCTGGAGTTTCAACAGGAAAGGTCAGTTCTCAGGGGAGGAATAAGAAAGACCAGCACAGACGGTGGGGTAGGGGCACACTGCGCCCATTGCGCTGGGAAGGGCTCTGGGATCAGAGAAGCCACTGAGGTAAAGGAATCTGGCACAGGCTGTTAGCTCTTCTCTGCTAACTATTTAGCAGTTCAGAAGAGAAAGCCAAAATATTTTAAAACTCAGATTAGATTTTCCCCGATCCGGGGGGTGACTCAGCAGATCTCGGCACCAGGGGGTGTGGCCTCAGCTACCACCTGAGAATAGTTAAGAGACTGACAAGTGGGTGGATACGGCCCAAGGCAACACACACTGCCTAGCTTAGCTGGAGGGAGTGGAACTCAGCTCCAGGAAGTCCCAGAGAAGCGGAACCTTTGAACTAGGGACCGCGGTTTCTGGCAGACACTTCCAGTTTGAGCGCAGGGGCTTCTCACGTCACCTGCTGCAGACATTCACTCCCCACCCGGACACATAGACTGGGCTTCCTGCTGTCTTCACTATTCTACGCCCTCAAAGCACAGCAGTGCTAATCACCTCTGGGGCACTTCCAGGGAGGGGGTGGGGAACTCTCTCCCAGAGCTCTCTCTTAGCGCGGGCGCAGGGGCCGCTGCATCCATCCGGTCTGGGAGGAAGCTGGTAAAGAAGTAAATAATTTCCTACCCCAGGGACAGACCCCAAAACATTTTTTAAGTATGAGCAAAAAAGCTAGAAAAACTATAGATTCCTTCTATACAGAGAAAGAGCGGGTACCCAACCCCGAGGAAGTTAACAGCAAAGATTCAGAAGATAACAACCTAAAGGGGAACGATTCCTGCCCCCCATCACATAACTCTCTCCTAGAAGAAGCTCTTAAAAAATTGAGGGAGATCGAAGAAAAATGGGGAAAGGAAAGGGAAGCTATGATAGAGAGTAACAACGTCCTGAAATTGGAGTTGGAAAAAATAAAGAATTCACAGGAGATGCAGGGAAACAAAATTAGTGAATTAGAAAAGGTTAAAAAAACACAGGAAAGTAGGATTTCTGAATTGGAAAAGATAAAAAAGTCTCAAGAAAATAGAATTTCTGAATTGGAAAAAGAAAATAATTCTCAAAAAAAAAAAATTAGGGAAATGGAAAAAAATTCAATAGAGCAAAATAATTCATTTAAAAACGAAATTGGGCATTTACAAAAAGAACTAAAAACTGTGAAAGAAGAAAATAACTCCTTAAAAGTCAGGATGGAACAAATAGAAATGAATGATTCACAGAGAACCCAAGAATCAGTCAAACAAAACAAAAAAAATGAGAAGCTGGAGAACAACGTCAAATACTTACTGGGAAAATCTATAGACCTGGAAAATAGATCTAGGAGAGATAATCTGAGGATCATTGGACTTCCAGAAAACTATGACCAAAAAAAGAGCCTAGATTCTATTTTACAGGAAATTATCAAAGAGAACTGTCCAGAGATAATAGAAACAGAAGGGAAAGTAGATGTGGAAAGAATTCATCGAACTCCTTCTGAAATAGACCCTAAAAAAAGAACACCACGGAATATTGTGGCTAAGCTGCAGAATTACCACACAAAGGAGAAAATCCTGCAAGCAGCTAGAAAAAAACAATTTAAATACCAAGGTGCCACAATAAGGGTCACCCAAGATCTGGCTGCCTCCACATTAAAAGATAGAAGGGCCTGGAACCTGATATTCAGTAAGGCAAAAGATCAAGGACTGCAACCAAGAATGAACTACCCAGCTAAGTTTAGCATCTTTTTCCATGGAAGAAGATGGTCATTCAATGAAACAGAGGAATTCTATATGTTTCTAAGAAAAAAACCAGACTTAAACAAAAAATTTGATCTACATCCACAAGACTGAAGAGAAACAGAAAAAGGTACACAGAACCCTTGAGAACTGTAACTCTGTTGTGGGTATATAAAAAATACTCAAGGATAATTTGATTTTACTGTTATAAAAGAAAAAAAGGGGGGTGTAGTAAAGGGAAGGAGGTCGGTTCAGAAAAAGGGGAAGGAGTGATAAAAAGAGGGAAACTACATCCCAGGAAGAGACATAGAAAATACACCATATCTGAGGGAACTTATGAGGGGGAGAATCATTGTGTGAATCTTACTCTCATCAGAAGAGGCTCAAAGAGTAAATAATTAACATATTTGTTTTTCAGAGAATTTTCTCTCACCTCATTAAAAGGGGGGAGAGGAAAAGGGAAAAGGAAAAGGAGAATAAGTGAAGGGACTTGGAGGGAGGGGGGAGGGATCCTAAAAAAAAAAAAAGAGGGAGGGTTGCGCGTCACAAGGGGGGTCTGTAAATTAAATATCGGGGAAGGGGATCAGGGGGGTCAAGGGGAAAAAAGCATAATCTGGGGATAATACGATGGCAGGAAATACAGAATTAGTAATTTTAACTGTAAATGTAAATGGGATGAACGATCCCATCAAACGGAGACGGATAGTAGATTGGATCAAAAAGCAGAACCCTACAATATGTTGCCTACAGGAAACACACTTAAAGCAGGGAGATACATACAGAGTAAAGGTAAAAGGTTGGAACAGAGCCTATTATGCTTCAGGTAAAGCCAAAAAAGCAGGGGTAGCTATCCTTATCTCAGATCAAGCAAAAGCAGAAGTAGATCTCGTTAAAAAAGATAAGGAAGGAAACTATATCCTGCTGAAAGGTAGCATAAATAATGAAGCCATATCAATACTAAACATATATGCACCAAGTGGTATAGCATCTAACTTTCTAAAGGAAAAGTTAAGAGAACTGCAAGAAGAAATAGACAGTAAAACTATAATAGTGGGAGATCTCAACCTTGCACTCTCAGATTTAGACAAATCAAACCACAAAACAAACAAGAAAGAAATTAAAAAAGTAAATAGAACATTAGAAAAACTAGGTATGATAGACCTTTGGAGAAAACTGAATGGCAATAGGAAGGAATATACTTTCTTCTCAGCAGTCCATGGATCCTATACAAAAATTGACCATATACTAGGACATAAAGATCTCAAAATTAAATGTAGGAAGGCAGAAATAATAAATGCCTTCTTCTCAGATCACAATGCAATAAAAGCTACATTCAGTAAAAAGTTAGGGGTAAATAGACCAAAAAGTAATTGGAAACTGAATAATCTCATCTTAAAGAATGACTGGGTGAAAGAGCAAATTATAGAAACAATTAACAATTTCACCCAAGATAATGATAATGATGAGACATCATATCAAAATCTTTGGGATGCAGCTAAAGCGGTAATAAGGGGAAATTTTATATCTTTAGAGGCTTATTTGAAGAAAATTGAGAAAGAGAAGATTAACGAATTGGGCTTACAACTTAAAAGGCTAGAAAAAGACCAAATTATAAACCCCCAACCAAAAATTAAACTCGAAATACAAAAATTAAAAGGAGAAATCAATAAAATTGAAAGTAAAAAAACCATTGAATTAATAAATAAAACCAAGAGTTGGTTTTATGAAAAAGCCAATAAAATAGATAAACCTTTGGTAAATTTGATCAAAAAAAAGAAAGAGGAAAATCAAATTGATAGTCTTACAAATGAAAAGGGGGATCTTTCCACCAATGAAGAGGAAATTAGAGAAATAATAAGGAGTTACTTTGCCCAACTTTATGCCAATAAATTTGATAACTTAAGTGAAATGGATGACTTCCTCCAAAAATATAGGCTCCCTAGATTAACAGAGGAGGAGATAAATTGCTTAAATAGTCCCATTTCAGAAAAAGAAATAGAACAAGCTATTAATCAACTCCCCAGGAAAAAATCCCCAGGGCCAGATGGATTCACATGTGAATTCTACCAAACATTTAAAGAACAATTAGCCCCAATGTTATATAAATTATTTGAAAAAATAGGGGATGAAGGAGTCCTACCAAATTCCTTTTATGACACAGACATGGTACTGATACCTAAACCTGGTAGATCGAAAACTGAGAAAGAAAATTATAGACCAATCTCCTTAATGAATATTGATGCTAAAATCTTAAATAAGATATTAGCAAAAAGACTTCAGAAAATCATCTCCAAGATAATACACTATGATCAAGTAGGATTTATTCCAGGAATGCAGGGCTGGTTTAATATTAGGAAAACTATTAATATAATTGACCATATTAATAATCAAATTAATAAGAACCATATGATCATCTCAATAGATGCAGAAAAAGCATTTGACAAAATCCAACATCCATTCCTACTAAAAACTCTTGAGAGTATAGGAATAAATGGATTATTCCTTAGAATAATCAGGAGTATATATTTAAGACCGTCAGTAAGCATAATATGCAATAGAAATAAACTGCAACCTTTCCCAGTAAGATCAGGAGTGAAACAAGGTTGCCCACTATCACCATTACTATTCAATATAGTACTAGAAACGCTAGCCTCGGCAATAAGAGCCGAGAAAGAGATTCAAGGAATTAGAGTAGGAAATGAGGAAATCAAATTATCACTTTTTGCAGATGACATGATGGTATACTTAGAGAACCCCAAAGACTCTGCTAAAAAGCTACTAGAAATAATTCAAAATTTCAGCAAAGTGGCAGGATACAAAATAAATCCACATAAATCCTCGGCATTTTTATATATCACTAACAAAATGCAACAGCAAGAGATACAAAGAGAAATTCCATTCCAAACAAATGTTGAGAGTATAAAATATTTGGGAATCCATCTACCAAAGAATAGTCAGGAATTATATGAGAAAAATTACAAAACACTTGCCACAAAAATAAAATCAGATTTAAATAATTGGAAAGACATTCAGTGCTCTTGGATAGGCCGAGCGAATATAATAAAGATGACAATACTCCCCAAACTAATCTATTTATTTAGTGCTATATCAATCAGACTCCCAAGAAACTATTTTAATGACCTAGAAAAAATAACAACAAAATTCATATGGAAGAATAAAAGGTCAAGAATTGCAAGGGAACTAATGAAAAAAAACTCAGAGGAAGGTGGTCTAAGTGTACCTGATCTAAAGCTATATTATATAGCAGCAGTCACCAAAACCATTTGGTATTGGCTAAGAAATAGGCCGGTAGATCAGTGGAACAGATTAGATACAAAGGACAAAAAAGGGTACATCTATAGCAATCTAATCTTTGACAAACCCAAAGATTCCAACATTAGGGATAAAAATTCATTATTCGGAAAAAACTGTTGGGAAAACTGGAAATTAGTATGGCAGAAATTAGATATGGATCCACACTTAACACCATATACCAAGATAAGATCAAAATGGGTCCATGATTTAGGCATAAAGAGGGAGATAATAAATAGATTAGAGGAACAGAGGATAATCTACCTCTCAGACTTGTGGAGGAGGAAGGAATTTATGACCAGAGGAGAACTAGAGATCATTATTGATCACAAAATAGAAGATTTTGATTACATCAAACTAAAAAGTTTCTGTACAAATAATACTAATGCAAACAAGATTAGAAGGGAAGTAACAAATTGGGAAAATATTTTTAAAAACAAAGGTTCTGATAAAGGTCTCATTTCCAAAATATATAGAGAACTGACCATAATTTATAAGAAACCGAACCATTCTCCAATTGATAAATGGTCAAGGGATATGAACAGACAATTCTCAGAGGAAGAAATTGAAACTATATCCACTCACATGAAAGAGTGTTCCAAATCACTACTGATCAGAGAAATGCAAATTAAGACCACTCTGAGATACCACTACACACCTGTCAGATTGGCTAAGATGACAGGAACAAATAATGACAAATGTTGGAGGGGATGTGGGGAAATTGGGACACTAATACATTGCTGGTGGAGTTGTGAAAGAATCCAGCCATTCTGGAGAGCAATCTGGAATTATGCCCAAAAAGTTATCAAACTGTGCATACCCTTTGACCCAGCAGCGCTACTACTGGGATTATATCCCAAAGAAATACTAAAGAGCAGAAAGAGACATATATGTGCCAAAATGTTTGTGTTTTTGTTGTAGCTAGAAACTGGAAGATGAATGGATGTCCATCAGTTGGAGAATGGTTGGGTAAATTGTGGTATATGAAAGTTATGGAATATTATTGCTCGGTAAGAAATGACCAGCAGGAGGAATACAGAGAGGGTTGGAGAGACTTAAATCAACTGATGCTGAGTGAAATGAGCAGAACCAGAAGATCACTGTATACTTCAACAACAATACTATATGAGGATGTATTCTGATGGAAGTGGAAATCTTCAACATAAAGAAGATCCAACTCACTTCCAGTTGATCAATGATGGACAGAGGTAGATACACCCAGAGAAGAAACACTGGGAGGGGAATGTAAATTGTTAGCACTACAATCTGTCTGCCCAGGTTGCATGTACCTTCGGATTCTAATGTTTATTGTGCAACAAGAAAATGATATTCACACACATGTATTGTACTTAGACTATATTGTAACAAATGTAAAATGTATGGTATTGCCTGTCGTTGGGGGGAGGGAATAGAGGGAGGGGGGGTAATTTGGAAAAATGAATACAAGGGATAATATTATAAAATATATATATATATATAAAAAAAGCTTTAATTTCTTCATCTGAAAATTGTCTGTTCATATCCTTTGACCATTTATTAATTGGAGAATGGCTTGTGTTCTTATAAATTTGAGTTGGTTCTCTATATATTTTAGAAATGAGGCTATTATCAGAAATACCGAATATAAACATTTCCCCCAGCTTTCTGCTTCCCTTCTAATCTTCGCTACATTGGTTTTGTTCATACAAAATCTTTTAAATTTAATGTGATCAAAATGATCCATTTTGCATTCCATAATATTCTCTAGTTCTTCTCTGGCCATAAATCCCTTCCTTTTTCAAAGATCTGAGAGGTAAACTGTCCAGCTTGTTCTCCTAATTTGCTTAGAGTATCACCCTTTATGTCTAAATCATGAACCCATTTTTACCTTATCTTAGTGTAAGTTTCTGCCACACTGTTTTCTAGTTTCCCCAGAAATTTTTGTCAAACAGCAAATTCTTATCTCAGAATTTGGCGTCTTTGGGTTTATCAAACAGTAAATTTCTGTAGTCATTGACTACTCTGTCTTGTGAACCTAACTTATTTCACTGATCCATTACTTTATTTCATAGCCATTATCAAATGATTTTGATAACCACTGCTTTATAATATAATTTTAGGTCTGGTACAGCTTGGTTACCTTCTTTTATATTTTTTTCATTAGTTCTCTGGAAATTCTTGATTTTTGTTTTTCCAGATAAATAGTTATTTTTTCTAGCTACATAAAGTAATTTCTTGACAATTTGATTAGTATGCACCAAATAAGTAGATTAATTTTAGTAGAATTGTCATTTTCATATGTTAATTCAGCCTATCCATGAGCACTTGTTTTTACAATTGTTTAGAACTAACTTTATTTGTGTGAAAAGTATTCTGTAATTGTGTTTATACAGTTCTTGACTTTGTCTTAGCAGGTCAACTCTCAATATTTTATATTATGTACAGTTATTTTAAATGGGATTTCCATCCCCAGGTGTTTTTAAAGGATCTTTACTACAAAGCACTGAAGGGAAATAAATAAGAGTTGAATGATAGTAAACAATGATGCTGAATTAATATTTTAATGAAATCTTTTGATCATCTCTCTCCTTCTAAGAATTAGTATACAGGAAACTAGATTCAATCCTTAACCTTTCTCCTTTTCTCTTGTGTTGTTATAATGTATTCTTCAAGATCTTATCTAAGCTGTCAACTATTAGATAACATCATGGATCTGTCTCAAGCCAAAACATTCAACTTGAAATGGCTGTTTTTCAATACTCATAGAATCTACTTTGTAGTTTCTAACTTGTGGAGCAACAATCTAGAACATCTCTTAAAAGGAAGCATGGGAACTATTCTTGCAATCAGGAAAATTTGTATTTGAGGCTGACAAAGATACTGTGTCACCCTGGGCAAGTCATTTAGCCCTGTTTGCCTCAGTTTCCTCATCTGTCAAAGAGCCAGAGAAGGAAATGGCAAAACTCTCCAGTGTCTTTGCCACAAAAATTCCAAATGGAGACACAAAGAGTCAGACACAAATGAAAAATGATCAAACAACAATACCCAAACTTGTTTGCACAATGTACTTACCTAGAAAGGAGGGGGGAGCGAATTTAAGGAATGGGTGCCCTTGGACATGAGGTTGCCAGAGTTTGAAGCAAGGAGAAGAGATCCAATAGGGCCTAAGTCTTGACAGTTTGCCTTATCCTCATGGCATTAGACAATGTGACTTTCAGACTCTAGCTCCAGCTGCATTGGCTGTTGACTTTTATCTATAGACAGGGGTTAGAGGGACAGATCACAAAAGAGATGAGTTTCACATCTTAAAAAAACAGCATCAGCAGGCTGTACTCAGTCAAGGCAAGGAAAAGGTTTAAATTGGTAAATTCAATAGCAATGAGAACAGGCAGTAGCATGAAAATATTGGTCACATAGTAAGTGTCTAAAGCTGGATTTCGACTCAGGTCTTCCTGACTCCGGGTCCAGTGCTCTATCCATTTTGCCAAACAGTTGCTCTCTGTCTTAAATCAAATCAAAAGGCTAGACATAGCACCATCAACAGATTTCATCAGGATGAGAGAAGCCTCTGGCCAAATACCTTTCTTCAGATCCATGGAAGTGACTAGTGGTTTTAAGTGGGGTAGAGGTAGAAGGGTAAAAATGAGCTTCCAGGAGTTTGTTTTTCACTGAGTCTGCTGCATGCCAGTTACTGTCTGCTTTTAAGAGAACCCAAGGAGGGGGAAGAGTGGGTAGGCATTGTTACTGAATAAATTGATGTTATTTATTTTGTTCACTTCTAAATATTCTGATTAAAGTCTTATGTAATATGTTTTGAAAGTGAATCAATGGAGCTTGGAGTTAGTGCTTTTAAGCAAAAGGCAGAATGATGAAGACTAAACTTTAGAAATCTGAGGGTAATTCATGTATATTAACCCTAAATTAAGGAGACTTAGGTGATATTAGCCACAAAGGGGAAAAACTTAGAAAAAAAAGTTGTAGCAGAGCCAGGGAAGCTTAAACATTATCTGGAGACCTCTCTGATGCTAGATGGTGCACATGACTAGTAAGAAATGACTTTTATTGATTAGACTTAGTTATTATCCCTAAGTGGAACCACGTATTAGTTATAGCACCTCCCAAGTGCCACACTTATAAACATATTTCATTCATTCAACAATCGTTATATTCACTTTGATAGTAAAGGGCAAAAATTTCATCTTATAATAAAATGACTTTATGCTAAAATAACCTTATGTTCTCAGAAAAAGGTGAATATTAGAAAGCAACTTATAGCAATGATGTAGTAGATAGATGTCATTTTATATATCACATCATATTTCTTTTTATACATATGTATATGTGTACATAGACATATATAGATATAGATATGTGTGTATATAATATCCCTTCCTATGAGAGTTAGCAGCACAGTTCCACCTCCACCCCCCCAAAATGTGGAAAAGCCCTGTAAAATTTTTTTGGCCTTCTCCTTGTAACAGAGAAGAGGTCTGATTTTTTTCTTTTTCTTTTTTTATGGGGTACTTATAATACCTTATTATAAACTTTGGGTTAAGTATTTGGTCATTGGCTCTGTGTCATCTGCTGGTCTCTATGTGTCCTCTGCCACAAAAACTTCCCACCCAGGTTCACCATTTAATTCTTATGCTGACCCATGCCATTGCAAAACCACGATGGGGAAAGTCACAATGTGGAAGTATATCACTAATGGCACTAGTTAATGGCAAACTGACCATATTTCAGGCACATGGTCCCCGGTACTTAGGAGAAAGAGGAGCTCACCTCCAATAACATAGAAGATTGCTAGTTGCTACAGGGAGACAGCCCCACCACAACTGTGTAATAGGAAATCCATGAAAGGATAATATAGTCAAGAGCTGACCACACCAGCCAGTGTCTTATTGATGCTGCTGCTCTCAGGACTTAATCAGCAACAAGAAGGGGATCTTTTGGCAAAGGGAAGACCAGATCAGAAAAAGGTAATTATTATAAATTTCTTTCATAAGAAATGATATTGTCATGCTCCAAAATGACTTAACATGATGTTGGGCAGCTACAGACTTAGAAACTTTAGAATCTCAGGCAGGTTGTAATAATTGATATGAGGAAATGGACTTTTCTTATCAATAGTTCTACTGCAACTTCTTCCTGGTTCATGGTTGACTGCATGACTCACTGACTTAGGAACTAGGGGGAAGATGGAAATTAAAGAATTCAAATAAAATGTATAATGGAAGGGAAGTTAAAGAAAAATTAGGACCCCACTTAATGCTGCTTACAAATACATAAAAATGTCCCTTTATAATATTCTTTATTATTGGGATTTACCTTTGAAAGATTCATCAAGAATGTTAGTTTCTCTTTCTAACATTGTAAAATAATTTATAATATATTAAATGCTGTGCATTGTATAGTAAACATAATATATTTTTTAAAATTTTTAAAGTCTCTTTTATAAAGGGTAATGAAGTGGTGGTACTGATTGATATAATATTTTCCTATATTAATATTTTTTTATTCCTTAGGATGATGGTCCGTTTTAAGGATTTTTTTTTTAAAAAGTATTATTAATTCAGGGAATAGAGCAATCAGCTCAAAACTTTAAGCTATATCTAATGGCACAAGATTTAAGTAGATCTTTGGGTAAGAGATTTAATCATATCCATCTTTAATCATCCCCATGTCCTTGAGACTGAATAAGGAATTAATAAAATTCCATATATAAGGAGCAGGACATTTTAAATTTACCTTTTTTCAAACTCCCTTCCAATAGAAATCACAATAAGATCTTAGGGTTTGTAGTATATCTAAAGATATATCGAGTTTGATTTTTCTCTCCCTCCTCCCTGAGGAGGAGAGCAGGCTCATGTAAATGAATGCTGGCATCAGCATATGTTTGCAGAGGATGGACTGAGGTAGATGAAGGATAGGCAGAGAATACATTTTGTCCAGGGGAACATTAGCAGTGGGATTTGGTATAACCATTTGTCACACAAAGGCCCCTAACCAGCATGAACAAGCAGGAGGTGAAGGGACTCAGGCTGGTTCCTGTTCTGAATTCTCACAAAGTGTTCCTGGTTTGCTTTTGGCAAATGTATCTCATTGTCATTTCTCACATGAAATTCATGTATCATTGGTGACAGTGCGGGCTAGTGAAAAGCCCACTGGATAAGGAATCAGAAGTTGTCTTCCTGTATTTGAAAGGCTGTGGCGTTGAAGAGGAGTCAGCTTTGTTCTGCTTTGTCTTGGGAAAGTAGAAGCCGGGAGCAGTCATGGGGGGAGGAAAGGAGACACAAAGAGGAAAATTGAGGACTGATAAAGGAGGAAACTTGCTAATCCCCAAAGCCGTTCCAAAGGGAATGAATGGGCTGCCTTAAGAAATGGTAGGTCCCTCCTCAGTGGAAATCTTCAAGCAAAACATGGGTGGGTATTTGTTAAGTATGATGTAGAGGCCAAGAATTCTTTTTAAGAATGTGTGGGATTTGGCGGCCACCAAGGCTCTTTCTAATTTAGAATTTCTGTGATTCTGTGACAGTCCTAATATTACCTTGCAATGCTCTCCTACACAATTGATTTTTTTTGTTAAACTTAAAGTCAAAGGGCCTGGGTTAATGTCATACTTCTGCAAGGGAACCTGGGATTAAATCCCTGCCCTTTTTCTTATTACCTGTATGACCTTAACTTCTTGACCACAATTTCTTCATCTAGCAGGGCCCCAAGGTAGTTCAGTAGGCAAAGCACTGGGCCTGGAGTCAAGACTTTCAATATGGCCTCATATACTTACTAGCTATATGATTGCTGCCCAGTCATTTAACCTCTGTTTGCCTCAGTTTCCTCATCTGCAAAATGGGGAATAGTAATAGCATTACTTTCTAAGGTTGCTCTAAAGATCAAATGAGATAATACATGTTAAATGCTTAGCACAATGCCTGGTATATTGTAGGTGTTATATATAATAACTCACTATTCCTGTTACCTATAAAACAAAAGGGTCACATCCCTTCTACCTTTGAAATTTTATAGCTCTATGTGGACTGTAATTGGACCAAGTCTGGAGTCAGCCCTCGGGGTGACCATAGCAGGATCTTCAACTCTTGGATTTCTTTAGCAAAAATCTTACTGGTTTATATGAAGCTCCTAGAGACCAACCCTGAATATTGTTTAATTATTGAATTAAACTATTGTGGATTTTACAATTTTGTTGAGTAGATGGAACATTTATTAAGTGCCTACCATATGTCAAGCGCTGAATTAAGGGCTTGGGATTTAAATACAAGCAAACAAGACAGTTCTTACCCTCAAGAGCATTCGTATAGGGGAAGGGATAGCACATAAGGAAGAGATGGAGAGGAGTGGGAGAGGGTACCAATACAGGGTTGAGGCTATTATTGAGGAGGTAGATTAGTTCTGGAGAATAAATAATGAGCATGGCTGGGGCCTCTCATGAAATGGTACCCTGGGTTAGGGTCTCACTGATCTTTAAACAAGCCTTGGGGATGGAAAGCTTCTGCCAAGGAAAAGTTAAAATGACTTGTTTGTAGGTTATTGTTTAGAAATAATATGGTCCACTGTATATGCAGGAATGTTTATGGCTGCCCTCTTTGTGGTAGCCAGAAACTGGAAACTGAGTGGATGCCCATCAATTGAAGATTGCTGAATAAATTGTGGTATATGAATATTATGGAATATTATTGTTCTGTAAGAAATGACCAGCAGGATGATTTCAGAAAGGCCTGAAGAGACTTACATGAACTGATGCTGAGTGAAATGAGCAGGACCAGGAGATCATTACATACTTCTGGTCCTGGGGAGAGATCATTACATACTTCAACAACAATACTGTATGATGATCAATTCTGAAGGGCAAGGCCCTCTCCAAAATGAGATGAACCAAATCAGTTCCAATAGAGCAGTAATGAACTGAACCAGCTACACCCAGCAAAAGAACTCTGGGAGATGACTATGAACCACTACATAGAATTCCCAATCCCTCTAATTTTGTCCGCCTGCATTTTGGATTTCCTTCATAGGCTAATTGTACACTATTTCAAAGTCAGATTCTTTTTGTTCATCAAAACAACTGTTTGGTCATGTATACATATATTGTATTTAATTTATACTCTAACATATTTAACATGTGTTGGTCCACTTGCTGTCTGGAGAGGGGGGAGAAGGAGGGGAAAAATTGGAACAAAAGGTTTGGCAATTGTCAATGTTGTAAAATTACCCATGCAAATATCTGGTAAATAAAAACTATAAAAAAAAAAAGAAAGAAAGAAATAATATGGTCCAGCAGCAGATTTTGTCACTTATGGACCAGCTGGGGTATAGTGGAGAGAGTACCAGGTATAAAGTGAGGAAGATTTCTCTTTTTGGGTTCAAATCTGATTTAAGACACTTACTAGCTGTGTGATCCTGGGCAAAGTCCCTTAACCCTTTATACATTAGTTTCTTTGTATGTAAAATGAGAAGGAAATGGAAAATCAATCCAGTATCTTTGCCAAGAAAACCCCAAATGAGACAAATGATTCAGACTCCATTGAAAACAACAGCAGCAAAAACAATTAATTACATTTGGAGAAGTTAATCACCAGGATGGCTTTGGGAAAGACAATTTTTTTCCTAACCACTATAGCCCACTTTAAAGACGAAGCATGGTACTTTGGAAGGTGAGCTAGATTTGGGGTCAGAGGATTTGGACTCAATACTTGCCTCTTGTTACCACTTGTATGATATTGGGCAAACAATGTCATCTCTATGGGGGTTAGACTGGTTAGCATCAGAAGGCCCTTTGGACTCTGTGAGCTCTGAAAACTCAGTTTTCAGAAACTTATCAAGAGATTTCTACTTGTACTGAGATCCTTTAAGTCTTGAAGAATTTAGAAATAATCATGATATATATATATATATATATATATATATATATATATATGTATATAGTGTGTATTAATTCCGTTGTTTAAACCACCACAATGTTTATAGATATAAATAACTTCCACAGGCAGAGGGCTTGTTTGCTAGTGTGCATGCTCTCTGTTCCCTGGGAACCTGAGAGAAGAGATTATTGCACAGGTA
Source organism: Sminthopsis crassicaudata (assembly GCF_048593235.1). NCBI lineage: Eukaryota > Metazoa > Chordata > Mammalia > Dasyuromorphia > Dasyuridae > Sminthopsis > Sminthopsis crassicaudata. The sequence continues at coordinate 595,237,666 of NC_133617.1, forward strand.
GGCAAGCATCCTTACTGCTGAGTAAGCAGGGTCAAGGGCAGAGATCCCTGGCATGTTCTTTCCCACCTGGTAGGTCAGAAACAGCTCCTCTTCCTTCTGCACCCAGCAACAAACAATCCTTAGGTACCCAGGGAGAATAGTTAACTAACTGATGTCCTCCAGCCAGCTTTGTTAACATGTTAACAATCTGCCACGGCAGTAGGCTTCTGGATATGCCTTGGAAAGCCAAATTCCAGATTTTCAGTGATAGTTTGAAGATGTAATCCCTGTACATCAGAGAAAAGAAAGGCATATAGTATATTTTGACATATATTAAAAATGTAGAGGACTTGATCGATTCACCAGTTTGCAAAATGAAGGTTGGATTTGTAGTAATCAGAAAAGTATCTTTTCTCTACTACCATTAAATACATTTCCAAATGCTTTCAATAAGTGACCATATTTGTAGTTCAAGATTGTTTTCATTAAGTGTAGAGGCAGCTAGGTGATATAATGAAACGAGAGCTAGGCCTGGGGTCAAGAAGATCTGATCTCAGACAATTATTATTAGTCTTGAGCAAATCACTTGACTGCCTCTGTTTCCTCATCTGTAAAATGGTGATAATAATAGCACCTATCTCATAGAGCTATTGTGAGAATCAAATGAGGTATTTTTAAAGCACTCATCACAGTTCCTGTCACAAAGTAGGCTCTTCATTAATGCTTGTTACCTTCCTTTCTTATCCAATCAACCACCAATGAATTATTAAATATCAGCTATGTGCAAACTATATGCTATTTTTGATAAGGAAGTTAGAGCAAAGTCCTTAATTTGGAACGTAGATACAGTAGAGCAGTTTTAGATTGCTGCAGAGAAAAGGGATTCAGAGATTGAAGTCTTACATTTCCAAGAACTAAGAAATCTCTCTTTGATTGGAGGTTGCAGAACATGGAGGACCTGGAAGATGGGGTTCCTATGATGAAACCACCTTAAATCTCTTTTAAAACCTCTGTAAAGTTTTCTGTTTGAAACTTTTAATTGAGAGTGGCAATAAGCCAAATAGGAACACTCATTTCGGGGCACTATCTGACTTCTCTAATTTATATTCCAATGCTTGACATAGTATCTGGCACATAGTGGGTGTTTAATAAGTGCTTATGGATTGATTGATCTAATTGACTGATCTAATCTTAGAACCAAGGAAACAGAAAACATTATTCCTGTTATGTCTGGGCTCTTAAACACACTACTGGGTGCTTGCAGGAGAATTTCTAAACAATGCTGCATTAGAAATACCGTCAAAATGGTCCAGGAAAGGCTGTTTCAACATAAATGCAGCCTTGCCTGGAAATCTGATGCTGGGTCCTCTGGGGGTTGTCCCGGGCCCTATACCAGAACACCCAGCATCTAGAGACAGGTGCACAGATACAGAAGCTCTCTCTTCCCTGCCTTTCTTCCATTTAACAGACCTGCCAGGGAAATGTGTCCTCTGATAATCAGGAAGTACCTTTCCAAATTCTGGAGGCTCATCCCCATCTTTCATTCTGGGAATCATCTTCTAAATCACCTAAGGGTACAAAGTTGATCCGTCTATATAAACTTTCTGTCAGCCAAGTGACAGAATTTCTTCCTCCTTTAGTATTTTGGACAACCGTGACTTGTCTTCTTTCTACTTCTTCCCTTCCATTTCTCTACCACTTGGATGGGGAGATCGTGAAACTCAGCTGCGCTGGCTCTTCTGCTGGTCCCCAGGCTTAATGCTGACTGCTCAGGGGGGGCAGAGCACACTAACAACAGTGCCAACAAATCTTGCTTGTCTACTAAGGGAAGCCAAGGAGACACATGAAAAGGTCATTAAAATACAGAGAAGGAAAACATCAACAAAATAAACTCCATGAAAAATGGCAGTCTTGAAGCCAAAAGTACTTATTCATTAACTCATCTCTAAATCAAGGCATTCCATTTTAAAACATCAAAAATAATAGATAAATCAAGATATTCTCTGTTTGTCTCTCTTTGCTTCCCTCTCATTTTTTCTGTCTATCTCTGTCTTTTCATGTCTCTGCATCTCGATTTCTCTGTGTCTTTTTTCTTTGTCTCTACCTCTCTACGTGTGCATTTCTGTGTTCTTCTCATTCTCTGTGTCTGCCTCTCCCTACCTCTCTCTGTCTCTTTGTTTCTCTGTTTATTTTTGTCTTCCTGTATGTTTCTCTGCATTTCTATCTCTCTGTCCCTCTCATTAATTCACTATTTGTATGTCTCGGTGTCTCTGTATCGCTTGTCTATTTCTGTGTGTGTGTGTGGGTATTGGGGAGGATTATGTAGGCAAAAGGAGAATCTATTTTTTCTTCCTCAGATTTAAACTCTTACTATGAGAGAACATGAGAACATTCAGATACTGGCCATTCGCAAAGAAAAGGAAGACATAGAAGATGAATTGTCTGCGTTCTTTTGGCACCAGTTTAATTTCTTGCCACCTGATACTGGAGTGAGGAAAAGGGCAGTGGAATTTTCAGTCAGCCTTGCCCCCACAGGCGGTATAGTTGGTAGCCCTTGCTGAGTTCAGTATCAAAATGGCCTATAGAGTCTAAATGATTTTCTCACCCCCAAAACATGTAGGGACCCAATAAAAGTCTTGGCTAAGAGGGGGTGAAGAGTTCAGCCTGGTTTTCTCCCTTATACAACCCATATAAAATTTCCTCTATTAAATCATATGAATACTTACACAAGCATCAAAAGAACCAACAGATTCTTAGCTTCTTGAAGTTATGTGAAAAAATAGACTTCAATTTTTCTATAAAAATGCTAGCATGGAATCACTAAATTTAGTCAGGGTTCAAATCCCATCTTTTCCATTTACTTCCTATGTGAACTTGGGCAAGTTACTCAATCTACCTGAGACTCAGTTCCCCCCATGTATAAACTGAAAGGGTTGGACTAGATGGCTTCTTAAAATCCTTCCAGCTATAAATCAATGATCCTAATATCTCTTGGTAGCCTACAGTTTGAAGGGAGAACCTGAAGCATTCTGGTTCAAGAGCATATTTTGGGAAGTTCATATGATCATCCTTGGATGGAGGAAGGAAATTCTGTATTGTTTTGTTTTTGCTTTTGTATAGGACACAAGCATTTGCATCCATTATCCCCAGTACCAGTCAGGCTCAACAGTTTCTGGTTAGTAAAAAACAGATGTGTCCTGCAGTTTGTTTGTTTTTGTTTTTTTCCAGTCTAATATGATGAAGCTAGCAGTGCATCATCATACCTGGCCTGTGAACAGACAGAGGATATCAGCTTTCATTTCACAAACACATCCATTCACTCAAAGGGTTTCTTTTCCCCCCTCCTCTTGTCTAAGGGAGCAAAATGCCCATTACAGTGTATTCTCCCTGTCCCCAGGCCTTAATATATCTCCAAGCAGCTATCCTCAGCACTCCACATTATAAAATCAATCTCTATTTAAGTAAGAGGGGGATATTTATTTCTTAATTTTTTAATAATGTATTTTGTGATTTGTTATAGCTTCAGTGTTGTATTATTTATTTATTGTGCCTATAGGGTGCCTTGCCACATGGTAATAGAGGAGCTATAGAAACTAGAGACCTAAGCAGAAAGAAGTTCAATAATGTTGCCACACTGTAGGACTTTAGCCCAAATTAACACTAAAACAAAAGTGCAAAGCTACACTAACCCAAGTTGGTTGTACCCTGAGAGGTATTTGCTGCACTAATAGGGGTGAAAATTTCTTTAAAAAACTGGATAAGCAGTCCAAAAGAGCCAATGTGACAAATGGACAGGCTGGTAAAACCTAGAAGCCATTTCATAAACCTCATAAAAAACTTGGTTTACTGTGTACTTTGTGATTTTTTTTTTTAATGTATCCCAAGGCCTGTTCTAATATAACTTTTTTACTTCTTGCTCCCTGCAAATTCTCACTTGTTAGGAAGAATTGATATGTGCAAGGACAGAGAGAGCTTAATTCAAAACCACACTCTGCAGGCCTTTTGACCCCAAAATCTATTCTTCTGTTGTTTTTTAGGTGAGGTCAGAATTTCTGTGACTCAACTTGGGGTTTTCTGAGCAAAGACACTGGAATGGTTTACCATTTCTTTCTCCAGCTTATTTTGCAGATGAGGAAACTGAGGAGAGGAAAGGATTATACAGTCGATTGAAACTAGATATGAACTCGGAAAGATTTCAGGTCCAGCACTAAGCTATCTGGTGCCTCCCCCCCCCAAAAAAAATCCAACTTATTAGGATGTTTTAAAAATAAGCAGATAAAATTTCAGGATACCAAGGCAACCATAAGTTTTCACAAAAATTAATAGTTAATTATTTAGCATGTGTTGCTTCAACTGTATTTTTTTCAAATCATTTTTCCTTCTGTCTGGCGGGGGATGATTGCAATGATTTCAATGGACTGATGTACTTCACCTACAAATGCAGATTATCTTATCTTTAACTTAAAGTCTTAGGAAGTTCGGAAGGGAGCCAAAAAGATTAGGTCACTTGTTCTCTCTCCCTTAATTCATTAGATTTGTATCAAAGTGCAAAAGGTATTCATAACTTTAAGATCTGTTCTCTTTCAGGAAGTTACAAAAGATTCAATGTGCTCAGTATATATTAAAAAAAAAAAAAAAAAGACTGATAAAGAAATAAAACTATCAATGCCCTGATAATTTAGTGGCTTTTCACTCCTGAAAGGCATTTCTTTTTTTATTATAGCTTTTTATTGACAGAACATGTGCATGGGTAATTTTTCAATTTTTCAATTTTCAACATTGTCCCTTGCAATCATTACTGTTCCAACTTTTCCCTTCCCTCCACCCCCTCCCCTAGATGGCAGGCAGTCTCATACATGTTAAACATGTTAAAATAGATCTTAAATACAATGTATGTGTACATATTTGTACAGTTCTCTTGTTACACAAGAAAAATTAGGATTCAGAAAGGTAAAAATAACCTGGAAGAAAAACAAAAATGCAAGTAGTCCACACTCATTTCCCAGTGTTCTTTCTCTGGGTGTAGCTGGTTCTGTTCATCACTGATCAATTGGAACTGATTTGGATCTTCTCATTGCCAGAGATACCCACTTCTATCAGAATTTATCCTAATATAGTATGGTTGTTAAAGTGTATAATGACCTTCTGGTTCTGTTCATTTCACTCAGCATCAGTTCATATAAGTCTCTCCAGGCCTCTCTGTATTCATCCTGCTGGTCATTTCCTATAGAACAATAATATTCCATAACATTCATATACCACAATTTATCCAGCCATTCTCCAACTGATGGGCATCCATTCATCTTCCAGTTTCTAGCCACTACAAAAAAGGCTGCCACAAACATTTTGGCACATACAGGTCCCTTTCCCTTCTTTAATATTTCTTTGGGATATAAGTCCAGTAGTAGCACTACTGAATCAAAGGGTATGCACAGTTTGATAACTTTTGAGCCTAGTTCCAAATTGCTCTCCAGAATGGCTGGATTCTTTCACAACTCCACCAACAATGCATCAGTGTCCCAGTTTTCCCACATCCCCTCCAACATTCATCATTATTTTTTCCTGTCATCTTAGCCAATCTGACAGGTGTGTAGTGGTATCTCAGAGTTGTCTTAATTTGCATTTCTCTGATCAATAGTGATTTGGAACACCCTTTCATATGAGTAGAAATAGTCTGAAAGACATTTCTTAAATATTACTAGCAAAACTTGAAAGGATCTCTGGCTTCCTTAGCCATTTTCTTTACTGAGGTCTTCTCTACTGGGCTTGAGAAAAAGCCAAATATAATAATTATACTTAAACCTCATATTCCCCAAACACTTTCAAGTCCTTGGACCATTTCAAGTTCCAAAAATCCAACTCTCATCTCTCTTTTCCTCCCCATTTTGGATAAATTATTTCAAATTCCATTCATAATATTAAATATCTTATGAAAAGAAGTGGCTACGAGGGACACCCATTCTTCAAGAAAAATTACTATTTTTGGTCAGTGAATAAATTTGTGAATGTGAATCAAGTGCCTGCTAAGTCCATTTTGGAGAGCAATTTGAAACTATGACCAAAGGGCTATAAAATTTTGCATACTTTTGATCTAATAGTGCCCCTACTGGGTCTGTCTCAAAAGAGATCATAAAGGAGGGAAAAGGACCCATATGTGCAAAAATTCTTATAGCAAAGAATTGAAAAACGAGGGGATACCCATTAATTGGGGAATGGCTGAATAAATTACTGTATATAATATAATGGAATATTATTATTCTAAAAGAAATGATGAGCAGACTGATTTCCAAAAAGCCTGGAAAGTTTAGATGAACTGATGCCGAATGAAGTGAGCACAACCAGGAGAATATTGTACAAAGTAATAGCAACATTGGATGATGATCTACTATTATAGAGTTAGCTTTTCTCAGCAATATAATGATCCAAGACAATTCCAGTAGATTGAGGATGGAAAATGCCATTCAAATCCAGAGAAAAACTATGGAAACTGAATGCAGATCAAAGCATCCTATGTTCACTTTTTTTTTCTTTCTCATGGTTTTCCCTTTTGTTCTGATTTTTCTTTCCCAACATGACTAATGTGGAGATATGTTTAAACAATACCTGTACACACATAAGCGATTTCAGATTGCTTGCTATCTTGGGAGGGGAGAAGTAAGGAATGGAAAGAGGAAAAGTGGAACTCAAAATCTTATAAAAATGAATATTGAAAACTATATTTACATGTAATTGGAAAAAAAAAAGCATTTTATTAAAATAGAGGAAAGTGCCTACTGAGTGCACATTAGTCAGATCACAATAAGCACTTGTTAAACATTTACTACGTGCCAGACACCAAAATAAACAGGTTCAATCACTAATACTTATATAACATGTGTCAGGCACCATTCTAAGAGTTTTATAATTCTTATTTCATTTAATCCTTATTTTGGTACATATATTGTATTTAACTTATACTTTAACATATTTAACATGTATTTATCAACCTGCAATCTGGGGCAGGGGGTGGGGAGAAGGAGGGGAAAAGTTGGAACAAAAGGTTTTGCAATTGTCAATGCTAAAAAATTACCCATGCATATATCAGGTAAATAAAAAGCTATAATAATAATTTTTAAAAATCCTTATTTTGTGATGTTAGGGCTATTATTATCTCCATTCTATAGATGAGGAAACTGAAACAGAAGGATCACACAGCTAGGAAGTAAGTATTTGAGGTCACATTTGAACTCAAGCTTTCCTGATTCTAGATCTTTCACTTTACTCACTAAATCACCAAGCTGTCAATTCCTGTCTTTGAGGAACTGCTAAGTCAATAATGGAGACCAGAATTTGGAATTGTCAAATAACATCATGTTATCCAGAGGTATCAAATATGGAGTTTCTGGTGACATGCAGCCTATGACACTTCTGGGTGTTACCTGAGCCAGACTAACATATATTTGGGAAAATCAGACAAAATACATAATACTTCAAAACATAAATAATATAGCATTTTTTAAATTCAGGCAATATGTGGCCTATAGGGATTTGTGGATTTGTATGGATTTATTATATTATTATTATTATTATATGTGGATTTGTAGCCCCCATTTCTATTTGAGTTTGACATCACTGATATAAGCCATTGTGATCTGAAAGGTGTGCTTTGTAGGTGGAAAGTCTGGGAGAACTGGAGGCTGGCACACCCTTCGCTGGCAAGAGTGGGAAGACTTCAGATATAGCTTATAATTTCTTAGCTTGCCTGAAAAATTTTCAGCATTTGCCTCTGTTTGTCAATGAAGGAAGGACCTACCATCCTGGGTTTGTTTTTTTAAGATTTCTAATAGAATACAAATACAGATACAAAGGGATGTCTAGGAATTAATCCCTGTGCCCCAGCACCAAGACTATATGGAGAATGCGCATAAGCACTAGTAGTGGAAAGGCTCATTGGCAATAAAACTCAGAGCAATAATGAGACCCTGAATCTAGTTCCAATGGTGACTAATAGCTCCCTGTCTTGGTTTTTGGGGTGCTAGATTTCTTCTTGCTTCCTTGATTTAACACTCTCACTCTGGATATGGATGCTCATTCTGGATTGTGACACCTTCACCAACCAGTATAGAAATATCATTTTTTCAATAGTTAATTTCTAGCTATTAGCACTACCTCTTTTTATGGGGCGATTGAGTAATTGTCAAAATGATAAGTGCATGTTGCTTTTTGTTTTGTTTTTAATTTTTTTTACCATTACTGGCATAAAAGACATTATTAGCAAATGTGTGTGTGTGTGTGTGTATATGTATATATATAAAAAATCAGAAATGCCTTCTCAATTCTCTCCACCATAATCTCTATCATAGCCTGAATATAGCCATAAGCATATGATATCCAAATAATACAAGACAGTATGTTGTAGTAGGTACAGCTGGCCTTGGAGCCAGGAAGACTTGAATTTAAGCCTAAAAAGAAATAAAAAGAAGACCCAGAATAGAGCCTATAGTTAAATTAGAGAGAAATATGATTTTACAGATTATTTTACACTTGTAGATAAGGTATGGAGAAAGTATCTTTGCCCAAAACAAACAAATGGGATCACAGGAGAGTTGAACATGACGGAAATGACTGAAGAGCATCAAAAACAAAAACTAGCAACCTCTCTACAAACCCCGAGACATATAATTGTGATCATAGCCAGGCTTACTAGATGAATTTTTAGTGTTAGTATTTACATTTCAAGAATTGTCCAAGGCTACAAATCAAGGATAAATTTATTCCTTTGTTGAATGCATAGACTTAAGAAAGTGATAGAGAAATATTAATACTCCCGATTAAATGTAAAAGTGTGTCATGTTTTGGTTTTTTTGTTTGGAAGGACTGATTGTAAACATTTACCAGCACAATTCTACCATACTCTACACAACATACAACTCAAGAGAAGACCATCCAAATCGAATGGATAACTCTTTAGTCCAGAGTTGTAAGTTAACTTTAGTTTTCTTCTCTCATGTGCTTCCTTGATAGATAAAAGTGTTTACTTACTCTTAGATATCATAGATATTAAGTAGATTGATAGTATAACTCAGGTTTACATGTATATTATAAAATATTTTATTATTTATTAATTGTGATGTTATTTATATTGTCTTATTTTTAAGTAAATAGTTATGCTTAAAATATAAAAATGCCATTATGAGTGGCTGATTGTGTAGAAAGAATATAATACATGATGAGTAGAAGTACATTTCCCTTCAACCAAGCTACTCCTGAAGGACCTTAAAGGCATTTGAGCATAACTACGTATTAATGGTCTATTAATGGAAATCTAGACCTTCCAGAAGGAGAACTTGTTGGCTACTCCAGAGAAGGTATAGGTGTTGACATACCTTGTGCTAGGAAGTGATACATGAGGGTGGGTGGCTCTTCTACATACCCATTACATGCCACAATGCCATCACCCTCATTTCATTCTGTGGGCCTTGTACAGTTTGTATTTCACTCACTGTGACAGGTGCCATACATCTTCAAAAAAAGGACACTGTGGTCATACATCTCTTCCTCCATATTGGCACCCACTCTATTTTAAATTATTTATTTTTTAAGTTTTTTCTCAATACTATTTTATTTTTCCAATACATGTAAAAATGATTTTCAACATTCATTTTTGTAAGACTTTGTGTTTCAAATTTTTCTCTTTTCCTCCTTTACTTCCCCCCTCCCTAAGACAACAAGCAATCTGATATAGATTAAATATGTACAATTCTTTTAAACATATTTCCATGTTTGTCATGTTGTGACCCCACTTTTACCCTGAGGAAAGGATAGCTTACTGCAAAGCTGGGTTCATATCTCCTATTTATTCAGGCTATTTATCAATAATCTTAGCTGCTCTGGTTTTTTTTTTTTTTAAAGTAACTCACAGAATCTTAGTTTTGGAAGAACCCTCAATGGCCCTAAATGGCCACCTTGAAGTTGCAGTCAGGGGCGTCAGGGGTGAAAGCTCTCGAGGACTACTTCTCTGCTCCTTTCCCAGCCCCACAGCATCCTCATCTTCCATCCATCACGGCAGGCCTCTCTTTCCCACCTCACCATGATTCAAAATTTGATGGCATGAAAAGCAATGCCATAGGGTTTCCCCTAATCTCAAAATGTTTAAAACCTACCGTTCTAGAGAGAGTTTTCAGTGGCCTGCAGCGAGGGAAAATATTGAACACAGGGACTGCTTGTTCTCCATCATCCACTTAGAAGACAGCAAGAGGAAATGGGCTTAAATTGTAGTATGAAGGATTATGTTAGAGGTAAGGCAGAATTTCTCTGCTGCCAGGCTTGGTAAAACACTGCTATGGTTTTGTTTTGTTTTGTTTTTACCTCATAGAATCTCTGTCTCAATGCTGGAAGAAACCTCAGAGTCTAACCTCCACTTGAGGAAGAATTTGATCTACAGAATCTTTCACAGATGATTGTATAACCTGCACTCAAATATCTCAAGTGATGGGGAGTCCACTAATGGCCAGACCCAGGCTGCTCTTGGACAGATCTAATTGTTAAGAACTTTTCCCTTACATTGTATCTCTTCAACTTCCATCCATTAGTCTTTCCTCTGTAGTGAGAGAACACATCAAGTCCTTTTTTCCCTCACAAAACAGCCCCTCAAATACTTGACAGTTACCATATGCCAATATAAATCTTTTTCTTCAAGCTAAATATCCCATTTTCTCCTGTGGCATGTTTCCTGGACTTTTCACTACCCAAGTAATTTTTTTTTTTCCTGAGGAAGCTCTGCAGTTTGTCAATACACTTCTTAAAATGTGGTATCCAGAACCAAACACAATGCTCCATGGACTGGCCAAAGAAAAGTGGATGTATCATCAACTTCCCCCCTAGATCACCATGTCGTTCTTAGCATAATCTGAGAGGTATCTGCTCTGACTGCAGCCCAAGCTAGATTAAAATGTAATTGATAAAAATTTAGTAAATTAAATAAAAATACAATTAGCCAGGTAGCATTACATTTTAAAATTAAGTCAATATGAAGACTATAGGATCCTTATATGTGGATTAGGGAACTCTTTTTCTATTTGAATTTGATCTAAATCACATTGGGTTTTTTGAGCTACCATCCACATCTTTTTTCAACAAAGTTCTGTTTTGGCAAACCTCTGCTACCTAAAGTATCTTAAGTCAGGCACAATTAAAATTAAGAGCATAGATTAATTGCATTTGATGATTTTTTTTAAGGTCCCATCTCAGAGATATGAAAAAAAATGTATGGCACTTGATCCATGAGTCAATTTAGAATACATTTATTCCCCCCAGTGAAGATTTAGGATTTAGAATATACCACTGGCAAAAATCATTGAGAGTGAGAGGAAGAGATGCCAAAGGGTGATTTGTGTGGTAGCAAGGCCTATTCAGACTTCCCTTTTCCCCAACAGGGAGTAAGAAAAAAATTTCTGAATTTTAAAAGAGGTATCAACTCTGAAGTTCCACTTGATTTAACCTCTGAGTTTGGGGAGTAATGAAGAAAGTCACCATGGAGACAGTCTGAAGCAAATGATGAAGATATTTCTAAATTGAACGAGATGAACAAAAAGGGGAATACAGGTATAAATACACTCACAGAATGTTGTGGAAAGAATATGGAATTTGCAATCAGAGGAGCTGGATTCATATTCCAATTCTGCCATTAAATATCTGTTTGATCCCACTTGACCCCTCTGGGCTTCAATTTCCTATCTGCAAATTGAGGGAGTTGGAGGGCTATATAGCCTTTAGGGTTCCTTCCAACTAAGTCTGTGATCTATCAAAGGATTCTCTGGTTTAACTGTGGAATTCTTTTTAAAAGTGAGTTAGTCACTCCTTAGTTGATTTGTTTTGGAAAGCCAGAGGTTCATATAGTAGTTTTGCCAAAAGAAAGTCAGGAGGTGTTTACAAATATCAGCAGTGAGGTGACTGAAAGTTAGATTGGAAGTGACAAGCTTCCTCTCCTTCCTGAAAGGTGTATTTCAGGTGCGCATTTCCCTATGAAAGCAGAGAGTAAGTAAGGACAAGTGTGGAGGCTGGCAGCCTGTGGTGATACATCTTTTGAGTGAGAATTTTTGCATCAGAGTTGAATGAGTGTGGGAGTGTTCTGAGGCAGGATACTGGAGAGTGGTGCCCTGAAGCTGGTATGGGACTCACTTTCCCCTATATGGCCATCATGGTATTTGGGGGAAACACATATACAGGTTAAAGGAGTTGCAAGTAGTTCCTACCTAGCAAAAGATAATCACAGCTGTAAACTCCCATTCCATCTATTTAGTTCAGTTTAGCTACATCACAGGCACTGCTGAGCTTATTTCCAGAATTCTGTGTGTGAAAGAAAGGGACTCAAATTCCTGAAAACCATGAGAACAAATGACAAGTCTGGAGGGATTGGATACACCTAGAGGGTAAGTGGATTGCTAGAAGGCTTGTACTGGGGTCAAATTAAAGAAATTACTGATCCTTTTAAAAAGTTATTGATATTAATGAATCTCAACTGACTTAAGAACCTCCTGTTTCCATGCCTTTGTTTACACTGAAATGTAATCTCTCCACTTAGAGTGTCTAGGTTCCTTCTTGCTATTTCCTCCAGGAAGCCCTTCGGATCCTCCTAAGTATTCGTGTTCAGTGCCCTTTCCTGTTTGAACCTCAACCTCCTTTTTCTCATCCTCAGGATTGGGTTATCATCTTTACCCTGACATACACCGAGTTTCCTAGTAATCAAAATGTACTTATAATGTCCAAATGACCCTCTCTTAGTCCTCCTGGGGTCTCCTCTGACCCATCTACACACTCAGGAGATTTAAATAATCTTCTAACTACTCGTTGATGTAAATGTTGCAGACCCTTCAGTAGAATGTATGCTCTTTGCAGGGGCTGGTTATTATTTGTACTGGTGTGTATTTGTATCCCTAATATCTACCTTGAGTAGAGTAAGTACAGGACTTAATTATTAATGCTTGTTGGATTGAGTTGGGCCAGGCTGGAGTCTTGAACATGGAAGCTTTAGTCAGAGCAGGCTGGGAAGGGAAGGTTTAGTGTGGATTCAGGCAGGTAGTGCTATGGAAGGAGCAGCTGGGAGACACTGTGGAAAGAGCACCAACCCTGGAGTTAGTAGGACCTGAGTTCAAATGTAGTCTCAGATAGTAGCTGTGTGACTCAGGGCAATTCACTTCACCATGTTTGCCTCAGTTTCCTCATCTGTAAAATGAGCTAGAGAAGGAAATAGCAACAGCAAACCAGTATCTTTGCTAGGGAAAACTCCAAATAGGGTCATGGAGAGTCAGACAAGACTGAACAGCTCATCAGTCACAAGTACTATGGAGGAAACAGTGCCAGGCTACTGGGGGGTAATAGCTGTATTATGTAATGCTGCTATTGGATCAAACCGAGCCTGTTGCTATTCCTCAATTCCAGTACTCCCTCTCTCATCTCCGTGCTTTTTTTTTTTTTTTTTTTTTTTTTAGTTTTCCCTGGCTCTCCCCATTCCTGGAATGCTCTCTGTCTTCAATTCACCTAAAATAACCCCTTCATTCCTTCATGATCCATTTGACACCTTACACCAATGAATAGCTTTCTTCCTCTTGAAATGATCTTGTATTTATTCTGAATATATATATCTCAATTTATTATACACCTACAATGTGCTAAGTGGTAAAGTTGTAAAAAGAGGCAAAAGAACTGTCCTAGAGAAATTTATTTATCTCCCCTGAGATATTATAAGCTCCTTGAGAGTAGGGACTATGTTCATTTTTATCTCTGTAGGTCCAATGCTTGGCATAGTGATTGATACGGGAGGATCAGAGGACCTGGATTCAAATAAATTCTTTGATACCTACTATCTGTGTGATCTTGGGCAAGGCACCTTATATTCTAAGGTCTTAGTTTCTTCATCTGTAAAATGGGAAGATTTCCACTCTAGCTTTTCATAGAATAGAATAAATGCTACTGACTGATTAATTGATTGATTGATCATATTGTTATTGAAATAAATCCATATGTTGCCCTCCCAAAGCTGAGAGTGGAATATGTGTGTGTGTGTGTGTGTGTGTGTGTGTGTGTGTGTGTGTGTGTTGTGGCAGTACTGAAATGTCTAACAGCAGGAGAAAAATCTTCCTTAAACTCAGTCACTGATACCCAGATGTGCATACTGTTGCCTAAGCATGCATATGTATAACTCACATTTATAGAGCATTTAAAAAATACATCAGGGTGTCCACAGAACTCATTTCCAGACTCTGGCCAGTTGAAGTGCCAACAGATTGGTACTTCCAGACAATGAATACAAGATCTCTTTTCCCATCCCTCCATTCAGATTGCAGTCCTCAAGGTATTTCTCTCTTATGTCCTAAGAGAAATTTTAGTTTATGGGGAACCTGGAAGGGACCTGAAAGGGTCATTTAGTCTAACACCCTGAGGTCCAGAGGGGTTAAGTGATTTGTGGCTTCTCACTCCAAATACAGGTCACTTTCCATGTTATTTCCCAGATGTACCTTTTTCTTTCTCTCTCTCCCCCTTCCCCCCCCCCCCCCCCCACTATGAGTTCTTTGAAGGCTGGTTTTTTTTTTTTTTTTTTATGATCAACTCCTAACCTAGTGCCTGACACATAGTAGGTACTTAACAAATGTTTTTGAATTAAATTAATTAAATAAAACTTGAATGAAATTACCTTTATTTTTAACTAATAGTTACAAGGAAGGAAAGCCTTCTAGAGCTGCAAGCTAAAAGGAGGGAGCAGGAATTTGCAAGATTTGCAGCTTGACCTTGGAAAAGTTAACTAAGGACTCAGGGCTTCAGTTACTGGGACAATAAAATCAGACTAATGGCATTGACCTACCTCACACGGAACACAGGGAGATTTAATGAGTAAATACTTGTAAAGGACCTAGTAAATATAAATTGTGGTGTAATTGCTAAATACCTCATTGTGTAAAATTCCAGAGAACCTTATGTTGTCCCTTTGGGTATTTTTTTATCACTGTTTATTTGATTTATGCACACAAGACAGCATTTGCCTAAAAACCCTTTCTTATGTGGATATTCTCTTTGATTTATTCTCTTTTCCTCTGCCAATACCCAGGCTGACATATGTATAAAGGATTTGCAAGAAAAATCACTTAATGCATGCCGTTTCCTTTGTTGTGACTGTCTTATCATGAACTGTTAAAGTTGTCACTTATTCTCAGAAATGTTTGCCTAGGTTTTTTGTTGTTGTTTTTTTTTTTTTTTCTCAGACTTATAAATGCTCACCTTGGACATGGTTTATAGACAGTGTGGGGAAAACAAATACATAGGCTAGAATAGTAAATTTAGATTTATTCTTGCTTAAGGAAAAAAAAAGCTTAAAGGTTTAATGTACAGCTGATAAGCAATAACTCAACCTGAAAGATTCAACCAGTTTATATTTACTCCCTGGGGTAACCTAGGTATTTACATTCTCAGCCTCCTTGAGCACCTCTGAAGTATTTTATGCTTTTCCTGGAAATACTGATCCCAAAGCACATTTTTAAAGAATGTTATTACCAGAAGAGTAGACTTACTTGCAGTGAAGAGTATTTATCAAATATCATTGTGTAGCAGTCCAGTACTACTTGCTAAAGTGTGAGTGCTAGTATTCTAGAATAATAGCGAACAAACACTTATGTGGCACTTTAAGGTTATCAAGAATTTAAAATACGATATTTCACGATCACTAAAGCAACCCTTAGAAATAGGTAGGAAAGGGATTGCTCTGACAGACTAAGGGAGGCTGAATTGTTTTTAGTTAATAAAAGACTAAACTAATATGGTACATTGGAAAGAGTTCTGAGTGGTTTAGGGGTCTTGGGTTCAAATATCATCTCTGACGCTTGGTAGCTGGGTAAGTGAACAAGTTTTTCATAGGATCAAAGATCTAGAACTCAGTGGAACCTTAGAGGTCATCCACTTTAACTCTTTCTTTTTATAGATGAGGAAACTGAAGCCCCTCAGGGTTAAATGATTAGCTCAAGATCATGTGACATTAGAAGTAATAGAGAAAACATGATTTAAAAATGAGATTTTTTTTTGCTATGTAATAAAATCTAAAATACAATGTAGTGTCTCGAATTAGCATGATAGAAAGACAAAGAAGTAAAATATCTGTTGATTATTATTTTCTTTTCTATATCTAGACACCTAATGGAAAAAGAATGCCAACATAGAACAAAGAAAGTGAGGGTGCCTTAGAAGAAAGCACATGAAGAAAAAGTACTTGAAGGACAGAAAATCCCCTTAGGTACATTGGAAAGAAGGGAAGAATTTCAGTTAAAAACTGGAAGATAAATGGGACAACATGTTTCAAAGACAGAATTTCAGACAAGATAGCAAAGTTCTCATCTTTCTACTTTTTCAACCCCAGGAGATTGAATTGAATGAGGGTTTCAGGTTTCTTTCCCAATTCTAAATCTATAATCCTTGGATTCAAACCCAAATCTAATAACACCAAATTCAGTTCTCTTTCTGCCAAACCAAGTTACATCCATACTCAAGCTTGTTGGAAAAGTAGTTCCTATCTAGATTCCTGCTACCAAGCCAAACCAGGGTTATCCTTACCAGAGCATGACACATATTTTAAGCCACAGAGAAGACCTTTATTAAAATTGATGAAAATAAGCAGCCCATTATTTGCCTTAGCTTAGCTGTCTGGAGACAACTTGCTTGAGGTTTTTGGCTTAGCAATAAATTAGTGATTAAAAAAAAAACCAATTATACCTCACTAGGCCAATGGATTCTCTGCATTGAATATAAACTCAAGAAGCCTATTACTATTTACATTTCAGCAGCCGTGAAGTATTCAGATCTAATACATTTATACACTCGTGGCATTACTCTCTGCTAAGATATTGCTTTGCTGCATTGATTAAAGTCCTCTGAGCCACTTGCAAGCATATTCTCCTGTAGCATGTTAATAGGTTAAGTTTCCTTCACGATTCCTAATTTCATATGACTTCACAGGAAGATTGCATATTTATGTATTATTTATTATGCAAATCTAGCATTATACATTATTTAAAATGGTATTAGTAGTATGTATTATTTATTACTTAACTGTATTAATATATATTATTTCAAGTAGCTTTTGCTGGGGTTTTTCATTGTTGATCCCAGTTATTGGAAGTTAGTATTCTGAACAAGAGGTAATACAGCTCTAGGGTTGGCGATGATGCAGTCTAGTTGCCACTCAGAAGGAACACCCAGCCTGATTTATATATGGTTGTTCCCTATATTTATCTATAATATGAAAGTACAGAATCCAAATAAGCTGGTGTGGCTGACCAATGTCTTGTCGAGGTCTGGATCTCTGAGAAATTATGAAGTAGGCTAATTTTGTACTGAGTGTGACTCCCCAACCCTTTCCTCCTCTGGCTGCCCTTATTTCCTCTTTCTCATCCCCTCTCTCCTTCCCAAAGCATTCTTCTTCTCAGGGTCACTGCATTGCTGAAATAAGTCAGTTCAAATAAAAAGTAGTAAGGATTTAAGGAGTTATGTCTCAGTGAGGTTTGTGTTTTAAAATAAGACTTTGAAGAATGGGCAATTCTTTTCTTTATAATAACAGCTTTTTTTTTCAACATTATGCAAAGATCGTTTTCAACATATATCCTTGCAAAACCTTGTGTTCCAAATTTTTCCCTCTCTTTCTCCTTTCCTCCCTCCCCACTTCCCCTATATAGAAATTAATCTAATATAGGTTAAACATATTCAATTCTTCTAAGTGTATTTCTACATTTATCATGATACACAAGAAAAACAAGATCAAAAAGGAAATGAGAAAGAAAAACACAAGCAAGCAAACAACAACAAAAGGTGAAAATACTATGTTGTGATCCCTGTTTAGTGTAGATGACTCTTAGTACAAAAAGACCCTGAATGATTAGTGATAGGCCCAAAACCAGTAAAGACAAGACAACAAAATATTTCAGTGTTTTAAATTCAAATTATACCAGATATAGGACTTCTAGTAAGAAAACAATAGGTTCTATATTTAAGCTCAGCTGTCCTTCATTACCTCATAATGGCAAGAAGTAGGATAAAATAGAGGCACCTAGATGGTACCATGGATAGAACACTGACCTTGGAGTCAGGAAGAACTGAATCACATCTGGCTTCAGATACTGTATGATACTAGGCAAGTCATTTAACCCCAATTGCCTCACCCCCCCAAAAAAAAAAAAAAGAAAAAAGAAAAAAATGAAATCAAGTAAAAGTAAAATAATAACAAAAAGATGGAAGAGGAAAGGAACTTCTATAGGAGAACCAGTAGAAAGAGACTGAAGAAATGAGTAGTACAAAGGGAAAAAAATTCTAATACAAAAAATATTGTGGGATAAAAATATTTCAATTCTATAATGATTATAACTAGAATCCCTGGGGAGGCTGACAATCAAATAACTGAAGGAAAAGATAAGGAGCAAAATTAGGATGCTTAAAAAAATTTGAAAAGAATGCTAATAGTTTAGTCTAAAAGGTAGAACAGTATAATAAAGTGGTAGATGCTTTGAAAAAAAAGAAAGAGGAGACAGAACTCAAAAACTGGAGTGATATAGCAACAAATATTAAAATCAAAAAGGGGAAATTGGAAGAACACATGAAATTTCTATAAGCCTAAAAGTCTATAAGACTTTTAAAATAGCTCAGAGAAATAATCTAAAGAAAAAAATAACTAAAATAAAAAAGGAGAAACCATATAAGTTTTTAGAATTTAGAGGACAAGGCGCAGAAAACAAAGTCCATAGAATGCCAACAGAAGGAAACCCCAGTTTTAATCACCCAGAAATGAATCAAAAAGCTCCAATGCTTCCAACTCAAAGAGAAAATCATGCAAATGATTCTAGTCTGGAGCTCCTTTTGCTACTTCATCCATCATGAGAATATAAAGAGATGACAAGACTATGAAATACCAAAAAAGCAAAAGGAAATGGCTTGACCCAGGGACATTAGATCCTTCAAAATTGACATCATAATAATAATGA
The DNA here is from genome assembly GCF_048593235.1 of Sminthopsis crassicaudata. Lineage (NCBI taxonomy): Eukaryota > Metazoa > Chordata > Mammalia > Dasyuromorphia > Dasyuridae > Sminthopsis > Sminthopsis crassicaudata. The sequence continues at coordinate 595,256,637 of NC_133617.1, forward strand.
AAATTTACATAGCACTAACAATGAGCCAAGTAGTTTACTAAATATTTTTCAATTAATATGTCATTTGATTCTCATAACGACTCTGGGAATTAGGTACTATTGTTGAGCCCATTTACAGATGAGGAAATTGAAGCAAATAAGAGTTTAAATGACTTGATCAGGCTCACACAGTGTCTGAGATGGGATTTGAATTTAGGTCCTCCTAACTCTTAGCTTAGTGTTCTATTAATAGTACCACCTAGATGCCTTATACTTTTGATATAATTTTATAGGGAGAAAATATTGATTTGTCTTAGTAGAATTAATGGCTTTCCATCATTCTTTTTGGCAAGTGCTATTGACAAATGAAACTTAAGAAAAGTAATCAAATCCAAAATTTTTGAAAGTCCTAAGGGATGGTCCAGTGCACACTGCAAAGAAAAAAACAATACTACTGACATTTGGGAGACCTACCTTATCTAAGTGAAATTGAGGCAACAAAGAAAGACAAGCTATGGACTAGAATGTTCAAAAATAAATACCCCCAAAAATAAAGGAAAGGGGAGGGAGGAATTTAGTATTTCTTGAAACTGGAATATCACATCAGAATGTCATTTAAATAAAGCAGTGAGAGATGGAAGGGGAAGAAGAGGGCTCATGAAACACAAACATCTGGACTTGGCAAGAATAGTGTAAAAAGATTATAGCAGAAGTAGAATTAAGTAAACAGCATACTTGCTTGGACTAAGGAGGAAAATAATGGGTGTTTGAATCAAAGGGTGATGTTTGGGAGACAATTGTTTCAAACAGAACAAACTATAATTATGAAAGGGCTGTTGCTTTTTATGTTGAGTTTGGGGATTTTTTTTTAAGGTGGGGGTGAGATCCAATTATTTGGGACAATATAGGGGATGGGAAAGAGAGAGTAAGAATGGAATCAGATTATTTCAAGCAAAACAAACTGCAACCTCTATTTTCTTTGCTCCTCGATGACATTTAGATTGACTCTAAGGCAAGCCTCATGTCCAATATGCTATGTTGCTTTTCATCACCTAAGTACTTAAAAGAGCGGTTAACTAAGCTTCAAAACGACTATATAGTAAGAAAACAATTATAGTTTTCTTAAATGTGCCTCTTTAATACTAATCTAACCAGGAAAATGAATTAAGAAATTATTTACCTAGCCAGGTTAGAAAAACTAGTTGTAAATTACCGTTGGTGATTATTTTATGGGAACATTTGGGAGAATATTTATTTTTCAGCAATTACAACACTTACAAACATACCAGGTGGCTATCAGTCCTAGAGGTAGGTAAAGCATTCAGGAATACAGGATAACATATTCAGGAGGCAGGCAATAATGGACACTGTTTTAATAGTATTTTTTTCCAATTACATAGAGTTTTCAACATTCATTTTTGTAAGTTTTAGAGTTCCAAATTTTTCTCCCTTTTTTCTTTTCCTCCTCCCTTTCCCAAGACAGCTAGCAATCTCATATAGGTTATAAATGTACAATCATGTTAAATATGTTTGGTGAATACTTTTTAATAATAGCTTTTTATTTTCAAAATATATGCAAAGATAGTTTTCAACAAACTTGCAAAACCTTGTGTTCCAAATTTTTCTCCCTACCCCGCTTCTACACAGCAAGCAATTCAATATATGTTAAACATGTGCAATTCTTCTATTCTATGTTTACATTTATCATGCTGCACAAGAAAAATCAGATCATAAAGCAAAAAAAATGAGAAAGAAAATAAAAAGAAAGCAAACAATAAAAAGGTGAAAATACTATATTGTGGTCCACATTCAGTTCCCATAGTCTTCTTTCTGAATGTAAATGGCTCTCTCCATCATAAGTCTATTGGAATTGGCCTGAATCACCTTATTATTGAAAAGAATCACATTAATGGAAACTTTCTATATTATTTTAAGTATCTATATTATTAATTCCAGAACATCTCACATTTCATGATACATTGGTATTTATCTTATGATAAACTTGTGATTACATGTGTTATAGTGAAGCTTCAAAGATCCCAATGGATTAATACCCAATAGAATTCAAATCCAGAGAGACATAAATTTGAAACTACGCTCCACAAAGCACCCTCTTCAGTGTCACATATTTCTAATATTTTAGGAAGATTTTTTTTTGCATGCAGGAAAGAGTAAGAAGTGGTGGTAGTAATAGATTCCTGATTCTACATTCGATCTGCAATCAAAGTGTAAAGTCTCAAATGATATTACACTTCTGAAATTTATAATAGAAGCCAATTGGGGAAAATAAAAAAATTTAAATCCTCAAACTTTATAATAGGGTTTTGGAAAAGATGTGTCACTGGATCAAAGACTCTGTAGAAGGGAATGATGTAAGAAATATAGAAAGTATAAGAAGACTGAAAAGGGATAATGCTGTGAAGGTCATTGAATGTCAAACAGAGGATTTTGTATTTGATCCTGAAAGTGATAGGTAGTCACTAGAATATATTCATTAATAATAATAATAATTAACATTTATATAGCACTTTAAGGTTTGCTAAGCTTTTTTACAAATATTATTTTATTTTGTTCTTACAAAAACCCTGTAAAGGAAGGTGCTGTTATTGTTCCAATTTTTTTTTAGTTGAGAAGAATGAGGCAAACAGAAGTTATATGACTTGCCCAGGGTTACACAATTAGTAAGTATCCGGGGTGGGATTTGAATTTGGGTCTTCCTAAATCCAAATCCAACACTGTATTCATCATGTCTTCTAACCGTCTAGCCCTTTTTTGGTCCTTCCTACTCCCTCATTCCTCATATTCAATCACTTACCAAGTCCAACTGATTCTACCTCTACACTATCACTCATATTCATGGCTTTCTCTCAATTCTTTTTTTTTTTAAGATCAAGGATTACATTTTAAACAAAAGATATTATTTCCAGGGCTTTCTGTATTAATTAGGTGAAACCATAAGGTACAGTATATGGTGTAATTGAGGTTTGGGGGGAAGTAGGTGAAAGATCTGTATTCTTTATATTCCCACTTTTTTTTCTACCTTGCCCAAACCCGTTCACCTTTTAGTTTCATTTTCTTCTTTTACCTTATACAATTCAATATCTATTCACTCCCTCTCCCTGCCCACAAAACAAAACAAAACGTATTGGTTATTTTTGATCTAGGAATGATCACTGATAAAAATGGTCATGCAGAAAATATTTTTGAAGGCTACCTAGTAAAATACTATATGTTATCTATTTTATTAAGGAAAATGACATTATTTCAAAGTGTAACTTTTTTATTCATTTCAGCAAATTAGTAGCAAATTAAAAATCTGACAATGGCTTACATATAGTAAATTTTCTTGGGGAAAATTTGATATTGTTTTAAAAATATGTTTATAAAAACTGAAGTAATTGGAAATTTAAAACTATCTTATCTACAATGAGTAAATCAGTGCTTACTAAATACACATGAATCTGATCTCATAGACTTTAGAAATTTGATTTTTGCCACAAATTTTTCACTTTGTGAGTACCTTGTACAAGGCTAGAGAGTGTAACTCTAATTACTGCTATGTGAATAAACCCATGGTAATTTCAACATCAAATTTATAAAATGATATTATTATAGTCCCAAAATATTTGAGCTCTCATCATTTTGTTTCTGAGTTTCAGAAATTAACCTTTCCCTCTATTTTCACTGCCAACACTCTGGTCCAGGTCCTCATGTCCATCTTGCTGGACTATTGCAGTAGTTTCCTAACAAGTCTTCCACACTTTACTCTTCCCATCTCAATCAATCCTTCATATCACTGCCTAGTGAATCTCTCTTACACATAGATCTGTACTGTTTAATACAATGCTTAAAAATCATCAGTACTTAAACATATTCAGAGTGAAATGAGGAAGGAGAACAATGCACATAGTAACAGCAATATTATAAGATGATCAACTGTGAGTGACTCAGCTTTTCTCAGCAGTGCAATGATCCAAGACAATTCTAAAGGACTTATGAAAGATGCTATCCATGTTCAGAGAAAGAACTGGTGGAGTCTGAATGTAGATCAAATCATACTTTTCCCTCACTTTATTTTTTCTTGGTTTTTTTGTTTATGGTTTTTTTCCCCATAAAAATGACTTGCATACTAGTGACTTGTATAACTACATATGTATAAGCTCTGTCAAATTGTTTGCCTGTTCAATGAGGAGGGAAGGAGAGGGAGAATTTGGAACTCAAAATTTGAAAAAATGTTAAAATTATTTTTATGTTTAACTGGGGGGAGGGATAACAAAACATTAATTTTAAAAAAAAAATCAATGGTTCCCTATTCCTGTGGAGCGAAATTCAGTTTATTTTGCCTAGTTACCTTGCCTTTCCTACCTCAAACCTCTCCCCTCCAGGTATTCTATGCTTAGACTAAACTAACCTTGTTTTCCTCTCAACTCACTAATTTTTTCATCCCCATTCTTTTGTTCATATATATCCTTCTATCTTGGAATGTTCTTCTCTTCATTCCTCTGCTGGTATTCATTCTTTTAAGCTCAACTCAAAATGTATGAATCTTCTTAGAGTCCCCTACCTGGTAATAATCTCTGCTCTCACATTGAACTTTATTTTGGGCAATTATATTGTATAGCAGATAAAATCTTGGATGTTTGAATCCTGCCTCAATCACTTCCTAATTCTGTGAATCCTGAGTAAATAATCTTTCATTATCTGTCAAATGGGGACACTACTAGCTCCTACCTCTCAAAGCTGTTATGAGAATTAAATGAGATAACATATATAAAGTGGTTTTTCAAAACTTAAAGTGTTAAATAAAAAGTAATTTATTTTATTATTCCTTGTTTAATGCACTATTTTGTATTTTAATTATCTGCAAAATGTGCCATGTCCCTCTGCTATCCTATTAGGTTCAAAAGAGTAGCAACAAAGTTCATATCTCCCCAAGCACCTCACACAATATGCTGCAACTAATAAATGTGTCTAAAATCCACTCAATGTTCATAGAGCCCAGTGTAGTGAGGGGCTGAGAAGTAGAGGCTTGGTGATGTGATTGATGAAAAAAATCCACAGGGATTTAAGAAGGAGTTTTGGGAAAAGATTGGAGAAATAAAACTCTTTTCATGTCATTTGCACCACCGTGGCTTAAAATAGCCTGTGCTTAAAGCAAACTCTCAAGCCTGTATTCATTGAAAAGAATAGAAATAAAACTATTCACACACTTGAAAGCAAAAGAGAGAGACAGAGAAGGAAGGAGACAAAGACAGAGACAGGTAAACAACAGAGAGAGAGAGAGAGAGAGAGAGAGAGAGAGAGAGAGAGAGAGAGAGAGAGAGAGAGAGACAGAGAGAGAGAGAGAGAGAGACAGAGAGACAAAGAGAGAGACAGAGAGACAGAGAGAGACAGAGACAGAGAGAGACAGACAGAGAGACAGACAGAGAGACAGACAGAGACAGAACAAGAAAGAGTTGGACTTCAAGGAATGGATTGAGACCACCTAGAAGAGAGACCATGACTAGTATCATCTTGCTTACCCTATGTTTAGTGATATCTTTGGGAGAAATCAGCAGAATTCTGTGAGTTCCTGCACCATTTCAACTCAAAGCTGATCACAAATCGAATTAGTTAAAGGGGGAAAATATCTTGGATGAAATCACTGTTCCTAGTTGAGAGTTATGTGGAATTGAGCTTGTGGTGGCTTTTTACCTGCCTGCCATTTGGGGGATTGATGCAAGGAATAGAAGGTCATGGGTTGGGAATGCATGAACTGAATCTATTGATGCAAACTCTTTGATTTACATCTACCATTCTGATTTAATTCTTGTCACAATATAGTTTTGTAAATCACCTTAAAGAAAACAGATATGAATAGGAGGAGTAAGTGGGATAGGGGTCTGAGTTGTGGGATTTGATTGCATGATGTATATATAACCCCTATACTAATGTGTAAATGTTGACATCACTCACAAAGGAATTCAACCAACAGGTCAATGATAATTAACTGCTCTAAAAGCCTGAAAGAGTCACTGGGAGCTAAGACATCTCAGAGCTCCCTTTGATTCTGGAGAGCAGCTACCATCTGTGGGGGCTCACTAATCCCGTGGTTACAGATGAAGCTAGTTGTATTGGCTATAACCACAGGGAAAAATTATGAAACATTTTTCTATATTAGCTCCTCCCCCAAGTAGTTATAAGTTGGTGAGGAATTCACTAAATAGCATTCTGAGAATATAGTACTGTTAAGCTTCTCCCACATCACAAGAGCAATAGCACAGATTTTGAACCCTTGGAAGGCTTTCTAGGGCTTTTTTTTTATCTTTAAACAGAAAAATAGAGGGAAGAAAAGATGGCATATGGTAGCCAACAGCATTTTCTCATCTTCCACTATTGGCTAGCTAAACTGTCAATCAATATCAAGGCAGCCAGGGATGGTATAAAAGCCAATCAAAACCTCATTGATTGGTCTAAAGTAGCCAGTGAAATCCAATGAAACTATGATTCCCCACTGTGATTTCTGCTTACAGTCCTGGCTCTGGCTCACAGGTTTGCCATCACTTCTCTTCTGACAAAACAGAATTGCTGTTTCTAAACACACAGTAACAATTCCTGCTGGAGGCAGCATTTATCCAGTAGATAAGATGCAGCTGGACAGAAAGCCCAGCAGCATCAAGAGTCTTTGCAAAATGTTTACTAAATGCCCTTTTAGAAAATGAAGGGGAGCAGCCTTGGAAGCACTTGCTTCAGTACTTCTGGAGTAGCCTTGGGACACCTCACTAATGGCTCCCTCCCAGGGAACTCTGAGCAGAGGATTGGAGCTGAGTCTGAAAACATTATGTTCTGAATTCAGTAGGTGTTGGGGAAGATCTGCTTAATATTGATTTCTGAAATTGAAGTAGGAACTAATGACAGCATTTGCTTGAATTCGAGTCTCCTGTGGATACCAGCTGAAAAGCCTCACAAAGGCAAACCAATTGCCAAGCCAAGCTCTTTCCCCCCTTTTATCAAAATCTGGCTCCTGCATCAATTTTCTCACTGAAAAGTTGGACTTACTATAATCACAATAGTAATAATACATTTCAGTGATGCTTTAAGATTTACAAAGCATTTTCCTCTCAACAACCTTATAGAAGCAGCAGTAGGATCTCCATTTTAAAGATAAGGAAATAAAGACTATAATTTGCAGTGACTTTCCCACAGTTCACATAAATAAGTGTCAGGGATAAGATCTGAATTGAGGTCTTCTTGTTTGTAAGTTAGCATTCTTGCCATAATGTAGAGACCTTTGACTTGAGGAGACTTGGATGGGGAGGAATGGGGACAACTAACTTTCACTTCAGTCCCTACTGAAGCCAAGGCCAATGATTAAAGAGATAATGAGAAAGGGGTGGGTGCCATAAATAAACTGAATGATCTGAATTGTATCTAAATACTGCAAAGATCTTAGAAGCACTCTAGCAGGGACAAAGGAAAGTCATCACAAAAACCTGTTTTTCCCTGGTCTGTCCCTGATGCTTATACAAGGTGTGTCCTAGGGATAATTCCAATATCCTCTACAGGTAGTTGTTGTCTTTTCTTCCTTCTCCAAGAGGACCATGACATCAGGATGGGATGCTATGACATACAAGTGAATTGGATCTCCCTAAGGGAGGACTGTGCAGTCACCAGCTCACTTTCTCCTCCAGAACCATCTGGATCCAGTGACAAGACTCATAATTACTGAGAAATATCTGGAGAAGAAATTGGAAGCCAGGCTTGCTTAAGCTTAGATAGGGGCAAGTCCAGAAATCAGGGCTTCAATACTTCATTGTCTGCAAGCATCCCAGGAAACTGTGTTCCCTTAAAGTCCACTAATATTTCTATAGAGTCGACTAGCTAACAGACACAATGTAAATGCTTTTCAAATAATGTCACATTTAATGCTCACAACAACTCTGGGAAGTAGTTGCTATTATTATCCCCCATTTACTGGGAAGAAAGTAAACTGAAGTGACTTGCCCTCAGTCACACAGCTATTATCCTTCCAGTAAGCAACTATATCCAGTCTCCACAATGAAACCTAAGCAGAATTCAGGGACACAATAAGGAGTTTGACTTACTCAAAGACTGTATCATATGTTGGATGTTACTTTTATTTCTGAATCTCTGCATATCTCCTCCTTGCTGACCTGGTGCTTTGGATAAAGCTCTTGGCTTAGTCTTGTTCCTTCTCAGCAAAGATATCACTGGGCTGCCTTTTAAAGGATCCTGACAGCACCTTTAGTGCCTCAAGAAACAGAGATTAGCTTCACACTTCTCATAGTGGCTAAGATAACAGAAAAATATAATGATAAATATTGACAGGGATGTGGGAAAACTGGGACACTAATACATTGTTGGTGGAGTTGTGAAGTGATCCAGTTCTGAAGAGCAATTTGGAATTATGCCTAATGGGTTATCAAACTGTGCATATTCTTTGATCCAGCAGTGCTACTACTGGGCTTATGTCGTAAAGCTATCATAAAGGAGGGAAAGGGACCCACATGTGCAAAAATGCTTGTAGCAGCCCTCTTTGTAGTGCCAAGGAACGGGAAACTGATTGGATGCCCACCAGTTGGGGAATGGCTGAATAAGTTATGGTATATAAATATAATGGAATGTTATTGTTCTGTAAGAAATGATCAGCAGGCTAATTTCAGAAAAAATCTGGAGAGACTTACAAGAACTGATGCTAAGAGAAGTGAGTAGAACTAAGAGAACACTGTACACAACAACAAGATTATGTGATGATCAACTATGATGGACTTGGCTCTTTTCAATAGTGAGGTGATTCTGACTAATTTCAAGAGGCTTGTGATAGAAAGAGCCATCTGCTTCCAGAGAGAAGATTATGGGAACTGAATGTGGATCACAACATAGTATTTTCACCTTTGTTGTTGTTGTTTGTTTGCTTGCTTGTTTTTTTTTTCTCATGTTATTTTTCTCTTTTTGATCTGATTTTTCTTATTCACCACTGTAATTGTGGAAATATGTTTAGAAAAATTGCTCATTTTTAACTTATATTTGATTACTTGCCATCTAGGGGAGGAGACTGGGAAAGAGGGATGGAGAAAACTTTGGAACAAAAGATTTTGCAAGAGTGAATGTTGAAAACCATCTTTGTATGTATTTTGAAAAATAAAAAGCTATTATTATTTTTTAAAAAAAGAAACAAAGGTTAGCACTGCATATGCAAGAATATCATGAGACTAAATTTGTGATTTTGGAGTAGTTTCCAGGGAGGAACTCCCTTGATCCATGCAGATCAGCCCCTTTTCTGCAACCTCAACTATTAAAGAGATAAGTGACTTGCCTGTGGCCACATAAACAGTGTATATCAGAGGCAGGAACCTAAACCCCACCATAACTACATCCACTTCTGGGACACAAGAATCCTGCTCTGAGTGCTCCATATGGACAGCAGCTTTCTGGCTTCTTTTTAAGTGAGGGAGAACATTTATTCATGTGGCCATTGCTAAATCACTGCAAATTATAACTTTTATTTCCTCATCTTTAAAATGGAGATTCTACAGGATTATTGAGAAGAATGTGCTTTGTAAACTTTAAAGCATCACTGAAATATGTTATTACTGTTGCAATTATAATAAGTCCAACTTTTCAATGAGAAAATTGATACAGTAGCCAAAGATTGACAAAGAACTTGGCATGGCAATTGGTTTGCCTTTGTGATGCTTTTTGTTTCTAGATCTACCATTCAGGAATTCCACCTCTTCAGGTAACTGTAAGGCAAGCTCATCCAATTCTAAGCATCTTCTTTCAATATCTAGGATTGGGAGAATGGTAGAAGATGGATGATAATAGATTATTACTTCAGCTGGTAGTCTCTATTATACACAATTTAGGTTAGATATAGCCCCTGTCTTCATGAAATTTATAGGTGTCAGGAAGATATGACATATACATGCACATGTATGTATATGTGTATATATATACATGTAAATATAAATATATATGTATATATACATATATATATAATTCAAACTAACACACAATGATTACAGAAGAGGAAAAATGGCCATGAGAAGTCCAAAGAGGAAAACATTTTACCAACTAAGAGGATAATGGTGACTTGAATTGGATTTTTAAAAAATTTTTAAATTTTTTTTAAATTAAAGGAAAACAACTTACATTACTGTAGTATTTTAAGATTCATAAAATATTTTCATATGTGATCATGTTTGATTCTCATCCTATCCATGTAAGTAAGGTAGTACAAGTTTTCTCCATTTTGCTAGAGAGGAAACTGAAGTTCACAGAAATGAAGAAAGCTGCTAAAAATCATACAACTAGGAAGTGATGGAGACAAGACTTGAATCCACAGCTTCTGATTCTATTTCTAATATTTTTCTACTATACCATTAGAAGAAAGACATGTTAATGCCAAAAAACAACAGGCAAAGACACAGGAAAATAGAAGGTAGAAGGTCATTCAGTTTGTGAAAAGTTTTGAGAATGTGGTGGATCTGAGTATGAGGGGGAGTTGGAAATATAAGAAAGCATATTGTAGAAAGCCTTGAATGACAGGCAAGTTTGAACTTGTGGTCAGTTGGAAATACCTAGAAACTTTTAGAAAGACAATAAGCATGACCACACCTATATAGAAAGATAGAAGGTCTCCAAGATCAAAGAAAGAAAAAACTGTTGAAGGACTGGTCATCTGGGTTAAATAAAGCACAAAGTTAAAGGAGGATAAACTGTGACATGTGCCATTTAGGAAATCAATGATGATCCTAGTATGAGTACTTTAAGAAGAGTTCTGATGAGGATGGAAATTATATTAGAAGGGATAGAGCAGAATTTGAACAGGGAACAAGTAGAAGCTTCAAACTTAGACATTTATTCCCAGAAATTTCAGTCAAGGTAATAAGGAAGGAAAGATAGTAGATGGGATGGAAGAGTAAAAGAAAAATTATCTACTTTTTATCTCTCACTGTCACCAGCCCATCTTTTTCATTCATATATTCCCCTACGTTAACATCTTTTACTCTACTTCTTTGACTTTCCTTCTTTTAATTATGTATTGCATCCTGTTCTCATGTGCCACAAGCTTCTGTTACCCTATGTAATATTTATTTTTACTTTGTTGGAGAAAAGTTTTTCATGACTTGCAACCATACAACAATATTGTAAAAAATTAGTATTTTTAAAGTGAATCTTTGTTTCTGGGGGAAGGAACTAGTACAAGTGAGAAATAGGGTAGAGAAGCCTCTTCCAAAAGATGGGATGAGCTGAGGGAAGCCAAGGGATAGAGATAAGGAACTAGAGCATGTCAGACATAGGGAATAATCAAATAAAGGTACAATCAGGAGATAGTGTGATAGACAAGGAACAACAAGAACTCTTGGATCATAGAGAATCAGAGGGATTCAAGTATAAAAAGCATAGAAAGATCAGAAGAGGGCAAGTTGTAAAAAACTTTAAAAGCCAAGGATTTTATGTTTTTTCCCAATAAATATCCACTGGGATTTATGAGGTAGAGAAGAGGAATAATATGATCCCTTTGGCAGCTAATGAACTAGAGTGGGGAGGAGACTTAAGCAGAATAGTTATGTACCAAGTACTGTGTTGGGTTCTAGGAACAAAAATTTTAAAAATTAATTCCCAGTAATAATAATAATAATTCATTGTACAGTGCTTTAAAGTTTACAAAACATTTTACATACATTATTTCATTTGATTCTCATAATCTTGTTAAATAAGCCAGGCAGATATTATTAGTCCCATTTCACAGATGAGTAAACTGAGAAATAAATGTTTTACCTATTGTTATGTGACCCATAAGAGTTAGAGTCAGATCATAATCTCAGGATTTCTAAATAACACAGTATCCTTTTCACTGAGCTATCTTGCTGTTAGCAACATTAAAACCATCTTCCATACTGCTAGAGCAATGAAATCCCAAACAAAAAGCCCAGACACAAAAGATCCCTGCCCTCTGGAAGTTTCCAACCTGACATGTAGTAAATCTATATGTAATGAAGGAACAATTCAGTTTTACAGGTAGAGAGATGCAGACCCTAAAACTCAGTGACATAGCCGAATATTAGCAGCACTGTGGTTGCTACATCTACTGACTCTGGGTCTTCTAGTGGCTCTTTTGAAAGCAGAAGATTTGAAAAAGAAAGAAAGGTTGAATCTAACATTTACCCCAGAGGCAGCACCCTTGTCCATTCTGTTTGGCTGGATACAATTCCAAACATCAAAAAGTTTTACTTTACTGGGTTCCAGCCAGCTTTCAGTCCACATGATGACTGTAAATCAGGTCTAAACCAGTTTGAATAAAACTTGCCAGTAAAATGTCATGAGACAGCATTTCAATAAAGTCTCAACTTATAATTTCTACTACTTTATGGATACCCAGTATCTATTAGTTTTAATACATGGCCAGTATGTCTTGTTCTTGCCTTTTCAAAAATGATCTACATGATACGCCAAAATTACCTTTTTTTACAGAAATGTATACAATGTTCTTGGATACTGGACTTGGTGTAGCCATGTGTGTGATCAGCAACCATTGCTGCATCTCTTCTCCACTAGCCCCCCCCTGTTTTCCTTTTCTGAAAAACAGTTTAGAGTTCTTAGAGAATCAGCTCTGAGATAGCAGAAGGAGTCTTGAATAAAACATCAGAAGAACTGTGTTCAAGTTCTGTCTTCATCATTTGAATATTATTTTTCTTTGTGGAGTCACTCCTGTTTGGATTAAATGTTAGTTTAAGTGCTGAGCTTTTAGTAAATGTAGAGTTGGTGACATCATTAGTCTGACTTAATTTAGAATTTCCCAAAGGAAGTTAGCTATGTGGTCCTAGGTGAGTCACAAAACATTTTTAAAACATTTTCTTAAAGTTTTTTATTTTCAAAACATATGCATAGATAATTTTCAACATTCATTCTTGCAAAACCTTGTGTTCCAAATTTTTTCCCTCCCCTCCCTCTACTCCCTCTCCTAGATGGTAAGTAACCCAATAATATAACCTCTTTAAAAACCAAGATAGTGATAAGTTAGAAGTAATACCTTTTGCTCTTCTCTTCACAGAATTGTTAGGGGATCAAGTAAAATTATATTTAAGCCTAAAACTTAACTAAGTCTTTTGGAATACTCTGTGTGTGTGTCTGTGAAATCTTTCACCCTATGCTTGTGAACTAGAATTATTATGGTTTCTTCTAGAGTTGGATACACTCCACAAAACAGGTCCATGCAATTCCTGTGATGCAGGGCTCAGAAGGAACTTCTAGTAACCACATGTCTCCACATATTATCTCTCTCTTTGGGGCCCTACTCCTAGGAAAATTGGAATAGTACATATCACTCTACAAGCAATGAGGCATTCAATCTCTCCTTCATCTTTGTCTTTGTATAAACAGTTCCCTAAATCTGGAATTCTTTCCCATTTTCAAATTTACTTCCCGGAATCTCAAGTTTATTTAGGATTCATCTAGCATACTACTTCCCACAGGAAACTCCTCTTAACTTATTGAGGTTCTCTGCTCAACCTGAATTTAGTTTAGTTTTACTGTAATTACATTTTGTGTTTACTTATTTATGTACATGTCTTCTGGTCCCAATCCCATCTTCCAATGCATACATACTGCTTGCGGAAATATAAATTCCCGAGGGGGAGAGGCTGTCATAATTTTGTATTTGTATTTGTATATTAGTGCTTAGTATATCTTTGTGTAAAATCATGCACTCTATGGCATTATCAGTTCCAGATTTTCATGTGTTCATAATTTTGTGAAGGCAATTGATAGATTAACCAATTCTTTTAGCACACAGTCTTCAAGCAAAATTTATTGATATTATTATTGTTGTTCAGCATCAAATTCTTAGCTTATCCTTGGAAGTTTTCATTTACCATTCAAATTTCTCAGTAATCTCTTATATTTTTAGATTATTTTTGAGGTTAAATATGTACAGTCTTTTTGAACATATTTCCATATTTATCATGTTGTGCAAGAAAAGTCAGATCAAAAGAGAGAAAATCAGGAGAAAGAAAAATAAACCAAACAAAAAAGATGAAAATATGCTTCAATCTACATTCAGTCTGTAGTTCTTTTTTTTTGGATGTAAATGGCATTTTCCATCCCAAGTCTATTGGAACTGTCTTGAACCACTAAATTGTTTAGAAGAGCCATGTCCAGCTCAGTTGATTATCATATAACCTTGGTATTACTATGTACAGTGTTCTCCTGATTCTGCTCACTTCACTCATCATCAGTTCATGTAAGTCTATCGAAACTTTTTTGAAATCAGTCTGCTTATCATTTCTTATAGAACAATAGTGTTCTATTACATTCTTATACCACAACTTATTCAGCCATTTACCAGTTGATGGGCATCCCTTCATTGTCCAATTTCTTGCCACCACATAAAGGGCTGCTACAAACATTTTTGCTCATGTAAATCCTTTTCCCTTTTTGTGATCTCTTTGGGCTGCAGGCCTAAGAATGACACTGCTAGATCAAAGGGTATGTACAGTTTTATAGCCCTTATAGGTCCAAATTACTCTCCAGAATGGTTGGATTATTTCACAACTCCATCAACAATGAATTAGTATCCCAGTTTCTCCACATCCTTTTCAACATTCAGCATTAATTTTTCCTGTCACTTTAGCCAATCTGAGAGGTGTGAATTAGTACCTCAAAGTTGTCTTAATTTGCATTTCTCTGATCAATAGTTATTTGGAGCATTTTTTCATATGAGTGTAAATGACTTTAATTTCTTCATCTGAAAATTATCTCTTCATATTCTTTGATCATTTATCAACTGGGGAATGATTTGTATTCTCATACATTTGAATCAATTCTGTATGTATTTTAACATTTTTTAGTTATTTCAAAGCCCATGCAAGATTTTAAAAAATATATTGTAATTTATTTCTTTTGTTTTTTACAATACCAGAATTTATTTAGATATTTCTCCTTTTCCCTTCTTCCAGAGAGACAATCCATATATCAAGGAATATGTTCAAAGAAAAAAGAGAGAAAAAAATCAACAAAATCAATTAATGCATCAAAAATATGTGCACTTTGCCATACTGGTGAACTTGTCACCTTTGCAAAAGAATGTGTGTGTGTGTGTGTGTGTGTGTGTGTGTGTGTGTGTGTGTGTGTGTGTGTAGATGGTGCGTTATCTTATCGTAACTCTTTTTGGTGACCTATTTGTTCTTTGTAATTCTGAACATTCACTTTCTTTTCATTTATTTATTTATAGCTTTTTATTTACAAGATATATGCACGGATAATTTTTCAGCATTGACAATTGCAAAACCTTTTGTCCCAACTTTTTCCCTCCTTCCCCCCACCCCCTCCCCAAGATGGCAGGTTGACCAATATATGTTATATATGTTAAAGTATAAATTAAATACAATATATGTATACATGTCCATACAGTTATTTTGCTGTACAAAAAGAATCAGACTTTGAAATAGTGTACAATTAGCCTGTGAAGGAAATAAAAAATGCAGGCGGACAAAAATAGAGGAATTGGGAATTCTATGTAGTGGTTCATAGTCATCTCCTAGAGTTCTTTTGCTGGGTGTAGCTGATTCAGTTCATTACTGCTCTATTGGAACTGATTTGGTTCATCTCTTTGTTGAAGAGGGCCATGTCCATCAGAATTAATCAATGATTTTCTGGTCCTGCTCATTTCACTCAGCATCTTCATGTAAGTCTCTCCAGGCCTTTCTGAAATCATCCTGCTGGTCATTTCTTGCAGAACAATAATATTCCATAACATTCATATACCACAATTTATTCAGCTATTCTCCAATTGATGGGCATCCATTCCAGTTTCTGGCCACTACAAAAAGAGCTGCCACAAACATTCTTGCACATACAGGTCCCTTTCCCTTCTTTAAAATCTCTTTGGGATATAAGCCCAGGAGTAACACTGCTGGATCAAAGGGTATGCACAGTTTGATAACTTTTTGAGCATAGTTCCAAATTGCTCTCCAGAATGGCTGGATGTATTCCACCAACAATGTATCAGTTGAACATTCACTTTCAATCATTTTATGTTGTTCTTTCCATTCACATTGTTTTAATAATTGCATATATTTTTTTCTTAATCTCTTTCTCTTCACTCTGCATCAGTTTATGTAAGTCTTTCTTTGCTTCTCTATATTCATCACATTCCAAAATTTTTATGGTATGGTAACACTACATTAAATACATATGCTACAATTTATTTAGACTTTCATTAATTGATGGACATCTACTTTGTTTCCAGTAGTTTGCTATCACAAAAAGTAATGCCATATAAGTTTGATTTGTATGGGGACTTTCTTTTTATCAGTGTTTTGCTTGCAATTTATGTCTACCTCTCATGAAACCTCAGGGTCAAAGTATATAGGAATTTAGTCATTTTATTTACACAATTCCAAATTGTTTCCCTAAATGATTGTATTGATGGTTCTACCAGCAATCCCAAATGGCTCTATGTTCCCATAACCCTTTCAACATTAACTATTCCCATCTTTTGCCATCTTTATCAATTTGCCAAGTATGAAGTGAAAGCTCAGGATGCTTTTGATTTACATTTCTCTTATTATTAGTGATTTGGAATACTCTTCCATATGATTATTAATGGTTTGTAATTTGGTGGGGTGAAGGGGCAACTTTGCAGCACAGTGAATGGAGCACTGGGCCTAAAGTAAAAAAGACTCTTCTTTCAGAGTTTAAAGTTAACCTCAGGTATTTATTAGCTGTGTGACCCTGGGCAACTCACCTAACTCGGTTTGCCTCAGTTCCTCATCTGTAAAATGAGTTGGAGAAGGAAATGACAAACCACTCTGGTATCTTTGCCAAGAAAACTCCAAAATAAGATCATGAAGAGTCAGGTACAAGTAAAAAATGACTGAACAACAACAATAATTTTTTTTTTAAAACCGTTCCTTTGTGTTCATATTCTTTGATCAATGATCTATTGGAGAATGCACATATATGTGTGTGTGTGTGTGTGTGTGTGTGTGTGTGTGTGCGTGTGTGTGTATAACCTGTTAATTATATATCTTATATATACTAAATCCTTCTCTAATAAAAAGTTTTTTCCCAATTCAACTACCTCTCTGTATAAGATGTTTATTCTTAAATGTGTGCATTTTCCCCTCTCATAAACATTTTGTACCTAGCTCAATTGTCCACTCTCCTCATAGTATAAAGATGAAATTACTTTCAAAGTGAAATGATTTAATTATGCCCCTCTTCTTTAATCTCCATAATTCCATTAGAAATATTTGTAAACAGATACCTTCTTGTTAACTTCTTTTACTAATGTGTCTTCATTCTGTCTTTTGGTTTTAATATGTAGGTAATACAGAACTTTCTTGGTTATAGAATTTCCCTTGTTCCATGAAGAGTTTCTATTTTTTTCTCCAGCATGCTTTGTTCTGCTCCCATTTTATTAAGCAACAGGTTTGGCCCAGCCTTCCTATTTAAAATATACTGAGTCAGATTTTCCCAGTGTTTGAGGAGCTCCTGATAGTTCTCTAAGTGCCTGAGGGGTGACATTAATTCAATCCTTTGGGGGTATCATTTTGTGCTATGTAAATGTAACACAACTCAAGCCTGGGGCATTGGCTCTTCTCACTGGTGGAGAGAATGATGACTTGATATGGCATGCCCACATATGGCATGGAGTTGATACAAGAACTTGGGCAAAGCAAGACGTTCATCCTCCTTCTTGACTCAAGAAAAGATATATGTGGTTGCAGACTCTTTTTGGGGAGAAACCCAAATAGAAAAAGAATAGATTTTGGATGGTAGACAATAGAGAGAAAGCAGCTTTCCAGTATATCTCTGATTTCTAGCTAGTTTTTCTAAGAACTTTTGGGGGATTTCCCTTTGAATGAGGTGAATGGCTTTATCTCTTGGTTTAGCTGAGATAACTCAGCTATTCACCATTGGAGATGATCTTTTATATAATTAGTATTTGGTGGAAGGAACTCATACCTTCAGATATAAACTTGGGGAACTTTTTTTCCTTTTTAAGGAATAAGAACTAGAAAAACTGCTTGAACCTAAAAAAATATTAATTCTCTCAGAAATTAACAATATTTAGATATAAATCTCATCTGGTACTGCCACGCTGAAGAGAGCAGAGTACTCAGCCTTATTCCTCCTTCTCTTACCCCTCTCCAGGCAAAAATCAACGTCTCCCTTGAAGATGGATAAGCAAAATCCCCAATATATGTAAATAAAACCTCCCCACAAGCTGCATTTAGACAAACCCATGTGGGCATACACATAACCTACATATACAACACAAAACCTACATAAGTATAAAGTAACAAGCACAATAAACAAAACAATGAACTTTATTAGAATGTGGTATGACGAATTTGAGAAGTTGGTTTTGAGAAGGCAGTGATGAGCAAAAGCAGATTTAATTCTCTACTCCACTCCTAAGGAGTTTCTGTAACTTTTGAATAATTTCTTTGCCACATTATTTTGAGCCCACTTTCCCTTGGACTCCGTTGATGGAAGAATGTGTCACACTTCTGGAGGGATGTTTTATATGAACAGTTCTCACTCTATCACCTTAGTAAATACTGCTTTTCAAAGCATCTTGCTAACTAGTTGATATTGACAAATAAGGATGGGACAATATATACTTTTGAAAGGTATAGCAGTACAAAGACCCTATCCCCCTGAGGTGCCTCTAGAACACAGAGAGATATTGCCATTCTCTGGAGATCTGATGTGCCATTGAAAATAGGGATTGAAAATGTAACTCCAAAGGACTGCTAATGGCATAGTGCTCTGAAATGCTACAAATGTTTATTGAGTTGTATTGACCAATACATTGCCTTTGGATATACTGAGATCATCTATTTTTATAAGATTATGTTCTTTGGAAATTTTTATGCCCTAGTTTAAACTTTTCCTCAAGGCCAAGTATCAGTACAGCTAAGCCTTCTTATATAGCAAAATATGACAAAATCAAAATTAAGGAGATGATTTAGCAGCATCTTAAATAAAGTGTTTCAAATTATGAAGGGGATCTTTGCAAGGCAAGAGAAATAAGTGGAGAGAAAATGTGAGGGAGCAATATATCCTCTTTGTTTCATTCTGACATTGATAAATGGTCAAATCAAGGAGAAAAATTTTAAATAGCTACTTTGCACAGCCAAAGTATGGAACATAGCAATGTGAGTGGCTAGTACTTACAGACTGTAACTAGTTTTAAAGGACTATTTGATTAATTCAATAGCTATTAACCACCACTTGTGACATTAACCAACTTCAGAAGAAATCTTCAGATGACAGGTTTGAAATTATTGGCAGATCCCAACTTGGAAATGGGTTATATTCCAAATTTGTGTGTATAAGTTGGTTATTTGGATTTGGAGCACAATTTTGGGAAGCCTTAGCATTATCAATGGAAATTAGAGTTTTAGCCTATGCCATAAGAGCCAATTTAACCCATAATATATTCTAAATATATACTATAAATATATACTATACTAATAATGTTATAGCACCTAGCTGCCACATGTAGCAATGTGCTTATGAGGAACGCAATCAGTATTCCAACTTGAGATGTCTGCACTATACAATCTCCAATGCCATATGGCCTGGATTCCCCTTCCTGAACATAATATACATTGTAGAGCATAAGAATGGGATCTAATGTAGCTTCAAGACTCTGGTAGTGGTTCTCTTGCCTTGGGAAAAGGGCTCAATGCAGGAGCTGGGAGTGGAGGGAAGGAAGGCAAAAACTGGTTGGGTCTTAGAGTTGAGCACAGGAGTTCCAAGGAGTAAGAAATTGTTAGATGCACTGAGGCTCTCTGTCCCTGTAAACTTCTAAGGACATTTCTTGGCTCTGACTGACTTTTTTAATTAACTTTTTTTTCTTCCACTGACCTTGGTGATTGCATGGTTCCTTTCTCTTACTATTGTTATGAGCTGTTGTTTCCAATCAGTCAGTCAATCAATAAGCATTTATCAACTACTTAGTCAATCTCTTACATGAACCCCTTTTCTGGTATTCTAAGGATTCTGGCAGCAATTAAGAGGAAAGAGGAGAACCAGTGTGGTGTGGTAGAGAGTAAGCTGATTGCCAATCCAGAAAGACCTCGGTTTGAGTACTACCTCTCACACATTCCATGTGACCCTGGGTAAATCATTTATTCTCTCCTGCCCCAGGTAGCTCTTACTACAATACAAAACTGCAGAAGAGTTGCTTGTCTGCTCTGCTAGAGAGGTTTCCTCATGTTCATGAAATCACAAGTCTTTCTGAAAAAAAGAGAGTTAAAATAAAAATAGAAAAGAAATGATGAGATATCCTGTTCCTTTTTGTTGTTGTTGTTGTTTTCATTTAGTCAACGTTATACACAGGTATTATTGGGAAGTCTTTGTAAATAAAAGAGAGATGATAATTATCATTATTAGAAGACCACATCAATTAAGCCATACTGATAAAAAACAAATTGCTTGAGGACAAGGACAGTATTTTTTGGTATCTTTGTAACCCCTGACCTTAACAAGTGCTAGTACATAGTTGCTTTTCTGCAGTGTCCAGTCCTTTGTAACTCCATGTGGGGTTTTCTTAGCAAAAGTACTAGAGTGGTTTTCCATTTTTTCTCAGTCTAGTACATGATAGAATGCCTGTTGATTGATGGATTGGTGGAATAAAGAGTTAGGTACCTGAGAAGGAAGGGGAACAGGGAACTTCTCAGTGAGACCAACATTACCATTGCATGTGTATGGTGGGGGAGAGGGAAAGACCAATTATAGAGTTGGACTTTCTTTTCATGCTTTCCTTTCCCCATATCACTACCAGCCCTGCCCCTGACAGTGTTGTCATCTGAGATTCCCATCCTGCTTGAGCATCGTGGTGTAATGAGACAGGTTGGGAAATTCAAGAAATGGTTCCCACAAGAAGATAATGGAATGGAAAAGTGAGAGGGGAAGGAGGGGAAACCCCAGGTATTTGCACTGAGAAGGGGAGAATTCCTAGGGGCAGTTCAAATGCAAGGGGACATATCTAGTAATTTCAAGTGTACAGAAATTGGGAATTGCCTATGTTTAAATATTCCTATTAGGAAACACATTAGTTAACTGTGATTCTGTCCTTTGCAGGATTTGCCATAATAATAATTTCTCTAATCCTGACTGTTCTTAGAGGGAATTGTGAGTTCTTTATATAAGGGATTTGTAGGATACAAAGTAAAATTCATTTACTTCTGATGAAACTCCATATAAAATACAGATAACACTTATTTGTATTTTCTCTACATTTGCGCAACTGATATTTAGCATCTCTATAATTACATGATAAGTGGGTCTACATGGAACTTACTTCAGTTTCTAAAACCTCAAAACATTGTAAACACATTCAGCCTTTGCCTTGGAATATGAATATTCGGTTACTTTGCTACATAATCCAAACTATTCCCTCATCCAAGTGTTGAATAATTGTTTGCTTTATTATTGTTACTATGATGATGATGGTAATGGGGATCACTATGTTTTAGGGGTTGTTGTTAGCTTAAAATTCAATCTTTTTTGATTTCCTGCTTCTTTTCTCCAGACTACACATCCAAAGGCTTTAAGAGTCTCTTTATGAAACCATTCTACCTAGTCAAGTTCTTAAAATTGTCAACCGAGGAGAACTATTCTTGGTTCATTTTTTTGTTTCTAAACCCCACAAGAAGGAAGCTATTTTATTTTGTTGATGTGTGTTTTGATTTGTATGATATTTAAAATGTTCAAGGAAGACTGACTTCTTTTTAGCAACCTGGTGTAAAAATGAAGTCACTCACTCATTTAGGAACCTGAGTGAATAAATCAGAAACAGCTGGGAACACACACACACACACACACACACACACACACACACACACACACACACACACATGCCAAGAGCATCCCCTGTAATTAACATTTCAGAATCACTTAGAAAGGAGTGAAAAAGAGGATAAAAAGAAAAGCTTGCAGTAGCAATAGCAGCTAGATATTATGGAGAGCTGTAAAAATTAGCTTGGGAGAACTTTAGAGCTATTTGAGACTTTCATGCTAAGAGTTACTGAGCATGATTACAGGGGATAACTCACCTGTAGTCTAAAAATCACCCCAATGAATGAAATTTATTAAGCATTTATTATGTGTAAAGCACAATCTAAATATCCCTGCAGCTGCTCACCCTAAAATATTCTTCCCCCTTCTCCCATTGGTAAGTTCCTTGTGAAACTTCCATTTTGTAAAAGAGCTCAAGATTGTTTACTTTCATTCTCTTCTTGACCGTATTTCTGGCTCTCTGGATCTCAGAAACTCAGAAACATGCCCTTGTGTTGGGCACCTTCATTCCCATTTCACCCTTCTTTCAACTACTTTTTATGTATAAGTGTATTTTCTTTCCTCCTCCAATGTAAATTTGATGGCAAGGAATATATTTCTTTTTTGCTTGTATTTGTAGCCCTGGCACTTAATAGTGTCTGGCACATTAGTATGGACTTAATAAGTCCCTTCTTCCCTCTTTTCTTTCTTCACTTCCTTTCTTCTCCCTTCCTCCTTCCTGTGGGGATATAAAGACAAAAAGGAAGTGGATAGTTCCTGCTCTCAAGGACCTTATTAAGAATACATACAAGGTAGTGGTAGCCAAGGAGAGGTATTTTTAAGTTAGCAGGATGGTGAGTGGAGCCAGGGAGAAGTGGAATGATCCACACTTTCCAGTAGCAGTGGCAAATGAAATTAAATATAGTTTCAGAAAATGAGAAGAGGGCAATACACAGATGGGGTCAAATAGGTAAAGAGGACATGAGGGTGGCAAGTGGGTTTAATTAAAAACTCCCAATTAATTACCAAATTAGAAATTCCAAAAATCAGAGGAGGGATTAACAAAATTGAAAGCAAACTATTGAACTAATTATTAAAACTAACAGTTGGTTTTATGAAAAAACCATCAAAATAAGCAAGCCTTTGGTTAATTTGATTAGAAAAAGGAAGAAAGAAAACCATATTACCAGTGTCAAAAATGAAAAGGGTGAACTTACAACCAATGAAGAAAAATTATTAAAGCAATAATTAGAACATTGGCAAGTGGTGAAAAAAGATGGTGTGGTGAGGAAGTGCAGTAAAATGAAGCATGGTTGGACAGATAGCCTGATAAAGGGGTCACATGTGAAGTAATCACAAATCAGGAAGGAATGGGGGAGGCCTAGATGAGAGTTCCAAAGCTAAAAAGGTAAAATTCTTTAGGGCATTAGTTTCTGTTCTAGGCAGCAACATGGCAGGAGAGTAAAGTTGAGAATGGCTGAAACAAAGGAGAACACAAAAATAAGTTATGTTTATATTTATCACTATTGTGGAAATAAATAAATCAATATAATGATAATGATACAACAACAAAAACAATGCAACAATAAATCAATACAGTAATAATACAACAATACAAAAATAAAACAAACAAAATGCTATAAGTTAAGTAGGGATATTTACTCTCAAATGTGCACTAAGGAGTTTTGTTTTTCTACTATGTTGCTTTAAATGGAGTATATTACTATTTATACCCAGAACATTTGTTGATATTTATTCTTTTACTAAATCAGTATATGGGGGGGGGGGGAGTGAAGGAAGGTTAAAACACAGGTATACATAGGGTGTTGAATGGTCTATTTCCCCTGCTGCAGTTTGCCAAGTCCAAAGTCAGTCTATCAGCTGCTTGCATCATCCTAATTAGACCCCACTGCACAGGTTGATAACTGCACCTCCCATTGTACCATAGCCTCTTTAGGACTTACTCTAAAATCTCAATCCCATGACAACTTACACAAGGGAGTTTGGGCCCATGTGGTAGCAGTGCACATGATGCTTCTTGCTGGGACTGACTTTTCTGACAGTGAAGAGCTGACACAGGGGACCCTATTCTGTTGCTCACATTTGAAAAAAGTTTCAGATTTGACCTGAAGTTCGAGTTGAGAGCTCTGGTAGCAGCATCAGTCTGCCCCTTCTCTGTGTGTGATCCAGTCAGTCAGTTTGACTTCATCCAGCTAAATATATTTCCTATTGTTGTTTTCATCCCGGTCCCTTTAATCTGCCTCCAGCACCCCCATAGACCACCTAATTGGTTCCCTCTAACCAGCCCTCTTTAGCCTGACAGCATAGCTCTGTGTATCTAGACCCCTTTAATCTCCCTGCTGGCTTGGCACAGTGCGATAGTCTCATATTTTTCCAATGTCAAAAAGCAGATTGCATATCCTGGATGATCTTCGTACTTACTTCTGTCTCTCTCTCAGAAACTATAGTGGAAAAACAGCTGTTCATCTCAATTAGGTTTTGATTGCTAATTAGCATCTACCTGTCACTATTATTCAGCTTTCTTCAATGTTCCCTTTAGCTATTTTCCATGCAACTGGCACACCTGGTTTCCATGAGAACCATTTAGCTCTCTCCCTGCCCAACCAAAGCTGCCACCTATTCTTCGGCTAAGATAGTGTCTTAGTTTGCTTGTCTGCTTCCCTTCCCCTGGCTTGCTTTCTTTTATTTTCTGGCCAGATTTCTTAATTTATAAGAAAAGCCACCCAATTCCTGTCTTTCCCCCATCCTACCACCCCTAGTTACTTTTTTATGAAGAGACCATAGGGTCTCTGTTTACTTCCCACCAGAAGACATTTGGCAAAAAAAGAGGTCCTTATAAACAATTTCTAATAAACACTACTATTTAAATGTGGCCCATCTTTGTTATTACCATTACCAATGAATGTTTCATGGGAGCTTAAGAAATGCATGATGCTAAGCTAGGGAAGTAAACCATTCTTCATGGTTTTAGGACCATTGGGCATTTACTCAAATATCTTGTTGCTTTTCTTAATTCTTCAGATGGACTTTTCTTCCTATTTCTTGTGTTTCTCCTTGTAAGAGAACTTCCTAGATCAGGTTTGTCTTTTTTTTTTTTTTTGTCTTTGGCATTCAATATGGCTTCTTATACATCATTCATTCATTTATTCATAATTTAAGTCCCTACTGTGAATACATTTTAAAAAAAGCATTTGCTAATCACTTATTTTTCATCAAGCACTTTGCTAAGCACTGAGGATACAAAAAGAAATAATAAGCCTGTCCCTGCCCTCAAAGATCTCACATGCTAATTGGGGTAGACAACATCTAATAATAACATGTTCTACTCCCTTCTGTGCTTTTGGGTAAGGTTAATAGAACATGATTGGTCTCACATAGGTTCCCTTGGATGCTTGTGCTGATCTCTTCACCTCCTAGGTTTAGGACCACTCGAATCTTTAAGGGTCAAAATGCTGGATTTGGGGCTCTGTCTGCCATCTTAGGACAGAGTTAGGAACCTCAGAGTCTTGGGGTCTGGGTGATCTGGTGTGATGCTCCATAGGACTTCCAAGGTCACCTTGTGTAAGACTAAACTATATTATTGGAACTAAACACTGAACCTTGGATTCTATTCTTGCCCTTTCCCCAATCTTTGCACATGGATCCCATTTCCTATGGCCTGAAGACTTTGTGGTGTTTTTTTCCTATAAATTAATTTCTGAGGTGGAAAAAAAACAGTCATTTCTCATTGGATTCCTTGATCATTATTCCATCAGGTAAAAACCTGGAGAGTTTTTCTTGAGTAGATATGTGGGAGCTGAATGATCTGCTTCCCTTTAGGCAGCCTTGTTGTCTGGAAGTTCTGTTTTGTTGAAGCAATTAAAGTGGCCTACAAGGACAAAGTAGGTAAACAGTGAGCCCATGTAATCCAAATTGGGAACTCAATCTAACTTTCAACTCACTACTTGTGTCCAGAACAGCCCTTAAAACTTTGGAGGAATGGTTCATCTATCTTTCCCCTATCATTCTGGTTATTAATCTTATACTGTCTGTTGGTGGCACAGTGGAAAAGAGTTTTGGGCCTGGAGTTAAGAAGACCTGAATTCAAATCCAGCCTCCGATACTTGTTAGCTGTATGACCTGGGCAAATCATATAAACTCTGCCTCAATTTTCTTATCTATAAAATTGGGTTAAAAATAGCATCTATCTCCCAGAGTTGTTGGGAGGATAAAATGAGATATTTATAAAATTCTTTATAAACCTCAAAGTGCTATGCAAATGCTAGATGTTATTATTATTATTAATTTTTCTTCTTAGTGATATTAGGCAAGTTATTTATGTCCCCTGGATATTAGTTTCTACACCTATAAGATGGGGTGATTGAACAAGATCATCTTTGATTTATATGCTCTGATCTCTAAGATCTAAAAATGCCATGATATCACAACATAACATTCTCACTTTCTGTTATTGTTCACTTACATTTTGTTTTCTTATTCATTTTCTTACCTTTTTGATATGATTTTTCTTATGCAGCAAGATAATTGTATAAATATGTTTACATATTTTTAAATGTCTTGATATTATGGCCTCTAAACTTACTTTCATGTAAAAATCTATGATCTCACTATCAATAGTTGTTTTCATTTTATATGCCCTCTTTATTTTCCATCACTTCCTTCTTTGCTCTACATGATAATTCTACCTATATCCTTCATCAGCATGATCAGCCATAATGGTTTCAAGGAAAGGAAGTCATCATTAACTTTTTCCTCTATTTCATCAACTTACATCTAATGAATAACCAAGACTTACAGGTTCTTCCTTATTTTGCTTATTTATCTCTTCCATTCTCAATGTCAAATATCTATCTGGACATTTCAAACCAAGCAATCTACTTTCAAACTATCATTTCTATTCCCTCCTTCCTGGAAAAGTGGAAATAATACTCGGAAGCTCCCTGAGATTTAAGAAGCCTACTTTGGTCTTACCTTACTTAGTTCTAGTTCTCCACAATAATGTGGGAAATCCCCAGCCTGGTTACCCCACTTTCTAGTTTATTTTTATGTGTTATCTTCCTCCATTAGAATGCAAACTTTTGAAGATTAAGACTTTTTAGCATGATTTTACACATAAATATTCTATCATTTTATCCATCCATTTTCTCAATCATCTCTTTCATTCACCTATTTTCTACCTTTATCCCTTCAGACCTGAACCATGACATTAATCTAATTATACCATTGACAAAACTAGGGAAGTCGGGAGGGAAAGATGATCTAGCACCAAGCACAGTGTCTTGGCCCATAGTAGATGCTTAATAAATGTTATTGATTGATTGGTTTTCAGGGGACAAGGATAAGTCTTGTTATAGACATATCCAACTTGAGATGCCAGCAGTACATCCCAATGTCAATGTCAATGATGTCAGAGGTTGCCTTAAAATTCCCTGCAGGAATGACAGTTGAGCTCAGATGCTGCTGGAACTGAATCTCAGAGTGAATCCTCAAGGGCTGGATTTTGAGGTCAATAAGGTTTGATTGAAGGCTTATTCATGGTCTTGGCTTCTGTAAGAGGCCTTTGGAGGGGGCATTTAAGGGAAAGAGGTTCTTTTTGATCCAGAAAATCAAATCTGATCTAGGGGTTTTGGCTCATGGAAGTGGGTGTTTATTTTGGATTCCAGTGGTTTAGATTGTGTGTGCATGCTTGACTTTCCTTGTTTTAAAACCCTTAATAATATGCCTCTGTTCAGCTGAATTTGTATAATAAAACAGTCAGAATGTTAAAAGTCTAATAATAACAGAAAAGTAATTCATAGTTAAGTTGCCCTTCAGTAGCTGGGGACAATGGAACACGCCAAGCATACAATTAAACAGATCCTCTCTTTTTTTCTTAGTATTCAAGGCCAGCTCTAACCCATTCCCTGCCTTGATGTTGGTGGCGTGTACCAGCCCCTTTAACATTCTTTTTAAACTTAGTCCATGTTCCTAAATGATCTGTCAGGGTTTTTTTTGATGATATTATGCTTATTGCCTTTAGTTCACAAAGCAAAATGTATGCTTCAAAGAATGAAATCTAATTCTGGTATGAAAATTCAGGCAGGCTTGCTCTGAAGATATTATAAAGTCTCAGTGCTACTTCAATACACTGAAGGATAGATAATGCTAAAGGAAGATCTAGAGAAGAAAGTTACTTCACAAGTTAAACAAACAAACAAAACCAAAATATTCCTTCCCAAGCACCATTTTACAACATATTTAGGATATATATGGAGATAAATTCATAGAATCGTAGAGTTAGAAGGGACCTATTTGTTGCTGTTTAGTCATTTATATTAGACCTGACTTTCATGGCCTCTTTTGAGATTTTCTTGGCAAAGATACTGTCATGATTTGCCATTTCCTCCTCCAGCTCATTTTATATATGAGGAAACAGACAAAAAGGGTTAAGTGACTTGCCTTGCGGTCCCACAGTTAGTATGTGTCTGAGGCCAGATTTGAATTCAGGAAGAGGAATCTTTCTAATTCCAGGCCTGGTGTTCTATCCACTGTACCACCCAGCTTCCTTAGGAAGAAATGTAAGATATTTTAGTTCAACACCATTATTTTGTAGAAGACAAAACTGAATCCTGCAGAAATAAAATTATTTAACCATGATCAAGTGAGTAGTAAGTTAAATGTCAAGATTAGAACTCAAGTCCTAATTCCAAATCCTTTTTCACTAAGTTAAATTGCTAGTGTTAACATTAAAATTTTAGTCTTTAAACAGATGATATTTCAAACAAAAGCACTACCATCTTATTCCCTCCCGAAAGCCCATTTTCTCTGAATGAATGAAAGTAATTTAGTAGCTGTGCTTATTCTGTCCTAACCTTTTGATTTTTGTTTAAGAAGCCCATTAAGGAATTAACAAAAGGCAGAATAGTTGAAACAACTGGTCTACAGGTAAAAATAATTTTCTTTCTAGATATAAATAATTGGTAATTATATTTTAGTCTACAGAGGTACTATTTTCACCTATCTCTCTAATGTGTAGAGTGCATGAACTGACACATTTTTAGTTTTCTTATGCAAAACAAAACTCACATTTTTCATGTATAAAGTTTATTTAGAATATAGCAAGACTAACAGTTCTCCTTGAGAACTATTCCCAGAGAGTGCCATAGGCAAAGGTGCTCTTCCTGGCATAGACTTTTTTCAGAGAGAACTGTTTACAGCACCTTACATGGAAGATTAGGTGCAAACACTTAGGAGATAGAAAAGAGAAAGAGGAAAAAAAGGGAAATAACGTAGAATTGGGAAGTAGCTGAATCCAACTGCCTCTGCTAAAAGGAGGGTTTCCCTCATCCAGGCCAGGAAACAGTGGCTACACATTCCCTGCAAATATAGCTCATGTCCTGAAAAGATCATTTCAAATCTTCAATGTTTTCCAAATCCATTGCTTAAAGCCATTGCCCTTCAAGCCTTGATATTTAGATTTGACCAAGATCTCACCAAGTTTTTAAGACCTTCTTACTTGGTTATCATAGGATGCCCTGATAGCAGCATAGTGATAGATGATCAAGAAATTGGACTCCCAAACCCAAACTTTGGTTTTCTGTTTTGTTAATCACTGTGGTAAACTGGCATAGGAAACAGAGACAGTGCATTCACAACCTACATTCCCTGAAAGTTTGGGAAATTATAGTTTGGATAGCATAAAGTGAGATTCTACTTTCTTTGATTTTTATCTCTTGTTCATATATTTTGCATTCTCGTGTAAGTAAATGTACATTTGTATCATTAAGTTGCCTCAGAATTAATTTCTGGTTAGTTGGGGAAGTTCAAAAGGGAATTCTGGATATGTAGTCAAGAGATTCTGAAATTAAATGCCTTCTAAGAACCTGAATGCGGCACATAGAAACCCTTTAAAGGTAATGGAGAAAATATGCACTGATATTCTTTGAGAAGACATGTTTGTATGTTTGGGGCAGATAGGTGATATAGAACACAAAAATTCAGAGGATCTGAGCTCAAATCCAGCTTCAAATACTTACTAACTGTATGAGCCGACAAGTCATTTAACTTTTCTCTGCTTCAATTTCCTCATCTATAAAATGGGGATAATAATAGCACCTACCTTCCAGTGGTATTGTGGAGATCAAATCTGATATACTGTAAATGAGATAAGCTCTTACCTGGCACATAATAGGCACTACATAAATATTAATTATTATTGTATACACGCTCTTTATAGATCACTGCCACCAGAAACTTATCTCATTATCCCAGTCTCATTGTGTGAAGTAGTGTCTCGTATCACATGGAATTGTATAATGAACTGTAATGGAGTGTATGTTTTCCATTTATATCTTCAGCATAGTGAGATCAGTTTGACTTTGAAACTACTTTCTTTTTCTATGATGAAATTTCCATCATATGGATTTACTGGAAGGCAGTATCAGTGTCGGAGTACATCACCAACCCTGTGTCTGTAGTTGATTAGAGAAAGATATTTGGGTAAGGAAGAGCTTTGGGAGGGAATAGTGAGGAATGAATGATATCCATGGAAACCACACACAAATAGTCCACACAGCAGGTACAGAAATGAATAAAATCCATGTATTCTTAGTTGAAATTCAGTATTTGAGTTTTACTGACAAGTGAATACAACCTTAAATATTAGAAACTCAGGAAATTGCAGCAAACATTCTTTATTATGCAGTTGACATCCATCTTGAATAGAGTTGAAAATGAGGGATAAGGGAACAGAACAGAGTAGAGTGTGTATATATTATTTATACTGTTGCATGCCAATTTCTTTTAGAGACAAATATTCCATGGCACATAGCCCAGGTGTATGTGTGTACCTACCTAGCTAGCTAGAGATATGAATATCTCTTTCTCTATTTCTCTGTCTGTATGAGGTAAAACAAAGGAAGACTCTTTTTTTTTTTTTAACCTTGCTACTACACTGGACTTTTCCTATTATGCCCTCCCATGAGATACCTTCTCTCCTTCTTCCTCCTATTTTCAGCTTGTGTTGTCTGCCTCTGTGAAATTGTAAGTTCTTTGAGGGCAGGGACTATTTTTCTTTTTCTTTTTTTCCCTCATTTTTTTTCTTTTGCATTTCCAGCACAGTGCCTGGTACACAAAAGCCATTTAATGAATGTTTATTGACAGACTGACCTACAATAAAAAGGAGTCAATGAAACCAGTTTCCCCAAACTCCCAAAGGCAAATCCTTTGGTTAACTGTTGTCTATAGTGTTTATGATGAGCATAAGCAAAAAAAAATGTCCAAAGACAATTATAGCTTAGGTGTCATTAGCATGTTATAAAATCCTAGTTATGGAGACCACCAAAAAACATCAAAGAAAAATGAATTTTATTGTATCTTAACAAAAACAAAACTGGTAACCAATGGAAGACATAACTATGTTTGACCAGACAAAAACCAGAATAAATTAGAAGAAATCATAAAGATGAGAAGACATTTCAAGAAATTACCTAATCCCTCACCTAATCTATTAAAGCAAACTGGCATTGAATAAAGCAAGAATGATTCTGATGATCACTATTTCCTATAAAAATTTAGCTGATATGAACCACGAGATCAAAGACAACAGCTAAGCCAGCAGATACTTTATCTCCTAGACAGGCAGAGTGACATGGTAGCTAAGGAAAGCACTGTTCTATATTATAAACTCATTTGCAAAATGTTATGGAGGAAGATGAACGATTATGAGCAGTATTACCCTCTGAGACAGAAAGGAAAGGTGATGAACAAAATAAGTCTTCAGGCTTGAGGACTATGCTAGAAGGATAGATAAGAAACTGAACAGATTTGCCAAGGCCTCCTTAACAATTCATTTTCTACCACTGATGATATGGGACCCACATATTTGGTATTTGAAACTTGATGTTCCATATGGGGAAGTAGAAATGGCATTTAAAAGCTAAAATTAGAGGGATAATCTGGACCAAAAAAAGGAAATTCATCCCATACAATTACACAGTTTTGAAAGTACTGAGGGGCTTATTAAAATATCTGGGAAAAAAGGAAAAATTTGAAATATTTAGAAGAAATCATGGATATGATTATTATGAAGATAACGAACCCATGAATAATTTTAAATACTACTGACTAATGTGTATTTTTTCTATACCCTGTAAAATTTTCATGAGAATGATCTACAAATATGTAGATGTAAACCTCTATTTCTTTCTTATTTCTTATACATGTAAACCTCTATTTCTTTCTCTGAATGACATCTTCCCTCATACATCCAAGTCTTTCCATGTTATTTTAAAATCAACCAAGTTCATCATTTCCTATGTTACAATATATTCTATCAAAATCATACATTACAACTTGTTGAATCATTCCCTAATTAAGGGCATCTATCATTTTAGCCAAACTGAAAGATGTAACATATTATATCAAAGTTGTTTTTAAGTTGCACTTCTCTAATCAGTAAGGATTTAAAGAATTTTTATATGACAATATATAGTTTTTATTTCTTCATTGAAAAACTACCTATTTATATCCTTTGATTATTATCAGTTGGAGAATGACTCATAGTCTTATAAATTTGACAAAGTTATTTATATGTTTGAGAAATGAGACCTCTATTTGATAGTCTATGAAACTTTCTCCTCCATTGTCTGCTTTCTTTCTAATCTTGGCAAACTTGATTTTATTTTTATAAAAACTTTAAAATTTAATATAATTGAAATTATCCATTTTACACCTCAGATGCTCTCTATTTTTTGTTCTTCATTTATTATTCTCCTATTCATGAGGCTGATTGACAATATGTCCCATGTTCCTCTAATTTTCTTGTGATATCTATCTACCTTTGTATTTATGTCATATAACCATTTTGGCCTTATCCTAATACATGCTTTAAGATAATTCGTCTCTGCCCAAATTCTGCCAGACTGCTTTTCAATTTTTCCAATATATTTTTTTTTTACCAAATAATGAATTCTTACCCTCCAAAAGTTATGTCTCCACAGTTGTCAAACATTACATGACTGTAGTCTGTACTACTGTGAATTATATATCTATTGTGTTCCACTGATCCACCTTTCTATTTTTTTTAGCTAATACCAAATAGTTTTGATATTTACTGCCTTGTAATATAGTTTAAGGTTTGATAATCTAAATCTTCTTCTTTTAAATTTTTTACATTAGCTCCTTTGAAATGCTTGATCTTTTGTTCTTCCAAAAAATGTTATTATTTTTTCTAACTCAGCTAAATATTTTTAATAACTTAACTGGGATGGCATTAAATAAATAGATTAATTTTTTTGTTGTATTGGCTTCTCCTACCTGTGAACAATTAATATTTCTCTAATTATTTAAAGCTGATTTTATTTGTATAAAGAGTGCTTTATAATTATGTTTGTGTTTCCTGGATCTGTTTTGACAAATAAACTCTCAAGTAATTTATACTGTCTACAATTATTTTAAATTAATTAAATTAAATAATTAATTGATTGCTGAATGATATTGCTGACATATAGTGTAGTTTACCTGTTTACCTATTTTAATTAAATCTATTTTTGCTTTAACTTTGTCTGAAAGAATGTTATTGCTACTTCTGTGAGGTTGGGGTTTTTTTTTTTAACATCAGCTGAAACATAATAAATTCTACTCCAGCCCTTTATTTTAACTCTGTGTATATCTCTTATTTTTATTGTTTCTTATAAGAAACATTGTCAAATTCATATTTTTAATCCATTCTCCTATCCATTTCTGGATTCAGTTTGGTTATAATTATAATTATATATAATACATATATACTTAATATATATAATTTCCCTCCATCCTTTCCCCACCTCACTATCTTCTTGCTCTATTTACCCCATTCCTCCTGATGCATTTAATTTACTTCTACGTGATCCCTTGTCCTCCTATTCCTTAAGCTATCCACCCCTCTAAGAATCCCTCCCTTATTTTCTTGCTCACCCTCCAAATTCATAATCTACATCCCCTTCTAACAGTCTTTCTCTTATCCTAACCCCTTGTTGTCTTATTTCTTTTTAAATTTGGAAGACTTTTGTACCCATCTAGATGTATGTGTTTTTTCCTCTTTTATTCATTTCTGAGAAGAGTAAGGCTCCAGTAATACCAGTCCCCCTCCATCACTTATTCTGTACCAGTTCTTCCTTTCATACCTCATTTGTATGAGATAATAGCTCCCTTTTAACTTTTCCTATCCATTTTTGTTCTTGTAAAGAAAAATTTGGGTACTTCTTTCCATCCCAAGCCATGGTTAGGGCCCCTAGATGCACTGAAATGAAAATGCTCTTGTTGCCTAGGTCTCTCCATGGCTGAAAACTTCAGCAATCTCCTTCCCGCTGGAACCAAAACTAGGGACTCCACTCTCCTGCAAGTGCCCACCACCACCAGAGTCCCTGACTTTTTGTTACTGCACTCACCTAGTACATAGTTGTAGCCCAGGATCAATCTAGTCAGAGTAGCTGGACTTGGTGTCTAGTGACAGAAGAGGATCCTTCCATCTTCCTCTGTTTTACTATATGAGCCCTACATTGCTTGTGAGGTGAAAGTTCCAGATAATTTCACCCAAGTCTTCTTGTTTGTTGATTTGGCTGCCTGGAGAGGTTCATACTTCAACCACTCCTGAAGATCCAGTCTTTCTTGAGATCCTCTCAATTTGTCTTATTAATGTTTGGCCTTTGTTCTTAAAGAGGTCTATGACATCAGGGAGGTGATGCCATTATATACAACTTAATCGGATTGAAGGGAAGGTTGTTTAAAGTCATTTTCCTCACTTTTCCCTCCAGAACCATCTGGATCCAGTGGCAAGATATAGATCAGGATGACTGGAGCTGTCTTAGGAAGCCACAGCTTTTATTTCTGTAATTTTATGTTCACTTTGAGGTGATTCTCTGTCTTTTTAGTAGAGGAAATTTGTAGAGTCTGGAATTTTCTGATCTACTCCAATCTTTACAAAATTCTCTCCCATGGGGAATTCTTGATGTTGAAACTCCTTCCACTTTAGTCATCCAATTTTAAATCACAAATTTATTGTGATTTAAAAATATCCTTCTCTTCCTTACCTTATTGTCTCTTGATAACTTTCACAATCCTGATATCCTCTCTGGAGTCATAATCACTTTATCCAGTTTTTCCTGTTTTTCACTCCCTCCCAATTGTATTTTAACTAGTTTCTAACCAAAAGTCAATGTTCTTGGCTACTGAGAGCCTTGGCTTTAGTTTGTTATACAACTGTCATGCATCGTTTAATAAATCGTTGCAAGAATAATACTGTTTTTTTTTTAATTTCAGTGTAATAATTATAGCTCTCAAGTAAGGCATAAAATAAAGATGCATGCTCACCAATGGTGCCTTGTATGAAATTCAGATAGAAGGGGCATGGTATAAGCATGGTTTCATTATCCAGATGTTCCTCTTTGCAGATAATATTGTACTCATTACTTCAAGCCCCATAGTTCTATAAGGTCTTATCTATGACCACGCATGACTACTCAAAAGAGTTGGTCTAATAATTTACAGAAAGGAAAATAGGAAAATCAAATGAAGAATGCCTTTTGTCTAGGCATTATAAATTTGGATGAGCAAGTCTTTGAATTAATCCATCAGTACACAAAACATGGACAGGAATTTCACATTGGCATTAAATAGGTCAAGATTTGAACAAGAGGAAGAAAGCAGGATGAATTACATTTGGAAAATTGTATGTTTCACCCACCTCAAGATTCTCTCTGACACAGAAACACATTTTTTAAAAAATCAATATTTCTTAGTTGCACTATAGGGCTACAGATTGGAGAACATAAACTCTGAAAAATCAAACCTGAAGTTGAATCAAAAAGTGGAGATTCATGGTAGCCAATGTGTAACTTCAGAATGTTACTATGATGACTTTTTTTTTTGCCATTCTCCTTAGGAATAGCCGCTCCACAGGTAGTAGCTTTCAAAAGCTCCCACTCTTGAAAGATTTAAGATTTGTCCTGGTTTCATTATACAAAGCTCTCAGGTATATGGAGTGTTCAGAGAGGACTAGCCCTGTGGTGTGAGGACTTGCTGAACCCTTTTCAGAGCTGTTCATCTATCTTTGGTATCCATCTGTCATTCGATTTTCACCTGGGGCTCCAAGAAGCTATAGCAGGCACAGTGGTTATATCTTGTTAAAAATATTTTGGCAGATGGGCTAAACCAAGTTAAAGATAATAGACAGGGCAAACTTGTTGGTGAATTAGGGGCATGTCTCCCCCAAGCATGTGAAGACTTCCCCAGTGGAATGGATACGTTGAGAACAGTTTGCTCCAATGTATTAAGGCAACTGAAGCAGGCACCGTGGGGTGTTTGGAATTTGGTCAAAAGACTCCAAGATCATCCACTACATCTGGGGCTATTGGCAGTTGTCTTGACATTTGTCAAACTATTGAATTTTGATAATTCTAGAAGAGAGAATGAGGTTGATGACTTTGCAGCTCTGCCTCACTCAAATCACATTCACATGTCTTTGGTCTTCTTCAAAAACAAAGGATGAACAGCAATATGAAGAAATGATATAAAAGACATTCAGCAAATGTGATTGGGAGAGCCACTGAGCCAGTCATGTAACAAAAGGAAAAGATAACAGGCAGTTCAATCAGCTGCACTGCTACCCACAAAATGGTAAAATACCTGACAAAGGCCTCAAACATTTTAGGTAGGTTTTCTATGGAAAGTAGATGTGCATGGAAATATGAGATAAGAATCACATAGGAGGAGAAAACATGGATAATTTGTACTAGTAGAGGGGTACCTATAGATTAAATAATGGAGCCAAAAAATATTGAAATCATATGACAGAGGGTTCAGAGTTGTTCAATTTGACCTCCAAAAGCAAAATGAGCAACATTAGGTGGAAGTTTTATTGAGGCATATTTGGGCTCCATATTCAGGAGGCATCTTATAACCAAGCTGTTTAGAAGTGGAAGGGAAAGGCTGGCTAAGGATTAAGTGGACTCATACTTCATTGGAGGTCTCCAACCAGGGACTGAACAATGCTTGTGGGATGTTTACAGAAGGGATAAAGGTACAGATCAGCTTGCCTAGAAAATTTCTGAGGATCCTCTAAAAACTATGATCTATGTGTTCTATGAATTTTGATGCTAGTATTTACTAACCATGTAATATGGGACAAATAATTTAATTTCTTTGTATCTTAGCTTTCTTATCTGTATTGAATATATCAATTGTAAAGTCATTTTCAAGCTCTCAGTCTTGAGTTTAGCTTCTTCTCCAGCTGAGTTATCTCTATTAGGGTCATCAATTCCATTCCTTACACTACAAAATTGAACTCTGCCTCTGAAACCAATCTTGGCTTTGACAAGACATCTTTGGCTTTAGCCTAGCCTCCAGAGTTCTTCCTGGACATTTCTAGCCAGGCCAGCATTATTCATCTCCCTCCACCCCCCATCTCATTACTCTATTTATCATTCTCTTGTTTGTCATTCCCTTTTTATTTGTTTTCTCCTATTAGAAAGTTGATTAAAGGTAGGGACTGTTTTATCATGTTTTCATTTGTATCCTCAGTGCTTAGCACAAAAAACGATCAGGTAATAGGTGCTTAACATTCAATCTATCTATTGAATTTAGACTCTCAATTCCATTTGCAATTTTGACTGAGTACAGTGTGTGGGAATAGAAGATGCCTAAGAAATTATTCTGGTAAATTATTGGTTCATAAAAGGCAATGGTTTCTTTCTTCCTTTTTTAAATTTTAAGTTGCACAAAAGACATTGGTTGAATCCTGAAATACAGAAGAGAAAAAATTGGTGTGTGTGTTTTTTAAGCCTGAGGTCTGGCAGGGATGGAGTTTAAAAAAAAAAAAACAAAAGACACAAAACCTTCATGAAGCAGCTCCCCACCTTAGCACTGCTACCCAGTTTGAGGAGATTAGCAGATGCTCTTCACAAAAACACTGATGTGCATCATTAGCGATAGAAAGCTGGGTCCCAGAGGAGTGGACTGTGCAACCCAATGGGACTGGATTTCAGGAGTGAGAAAGAATGGAGATATGAAACAAGAGCTAGCTATTTGCTGCTGCTGCTGCTGCTGCATGTCTAACTTTCCTTCCTGTTCCTCAGAGCAGAAAGCATTTAGCATGGAGAGGGAGGACATATCATGCTTGGAAGATGAGGATGGACAGGGAGAACTTGATAAAGAAAAGCATCTGAAAATGTATGGGATTACCTGCCATCGGGGGGAGGGAGTGGAGGGAGGGAGGGGATAATTTGGAAAAATGAATAAAAAGAAAAAAAAAGAAAGAAAAGCATCTGCTAGTCACCATGAAAAATATTCCAGCCATACAGAGGTTAAGGAAATGCTGACTATTCACACCTGTATCAGGCTATTCACCTGCTCCCCGATTGGTAAATAGAGTGTTTGGAGGCTTCTTGGATATGTTAACGATATCAGAAATACTCTTCCTTGTCATCTCTAGTCACTAATACCCACATGTACTTTTTGTCAGGTTCTTAAGGAGGCAGGACAAGAATTCTGACTTATGTAGTGCTGTAAAGTTACCAAACGCTTTATAGCCATTGCATCTGCCAACTACTCTATGAGGCAGGCAATGCAAGTATCATAAGCTCCCATTTTACAGATGTAGAAACTGAGCCCAAGATACTAAGTGGCAAAGCTGGAATTTGATCTCAGATCTCTATACTTCCTTCCAAGAGAATAGATCCTATTCCAGCATCAGAAGGACCTCGATAATAATTCCAAAAGTTTCACACATCCTTATGCAATTCAGGAAGCGCAATCCAGCAAGCCTAGGCTTGGCTCAGACTAATCTCCTGGTAGTTTAGCTTCAATATTGGAACAAAATGAGACATTCACTAAGAACTGTTAGCAGAAGGAGCTTTACTTTATCCATAACAGAAGAAAGATATTCAATATGCAATAGGCCTTGAGGACAATGGAACTTGATTCAGCTGAGCAAAGCTCCCTTATCTAGTTGCTTATTATTTACCATTGACCAAGTATTAGAGCTCTGCATGACCACTTTATCCTTAGAAAGCCTCAAGCCCCCCAGACAAAGTGGCTGGAACTAAACCTAATACTCCAGATGTAGTATGCCAAGGCCGGAGTAGAGTGGGGCCTTTATTTCCCTCATTCTGGATACTATCCCTCTTTCAGTGCAGCTTAGAATCACATAAGCTATTTTACTATTTTGTGCCATTGACCCACATTGAATTTATATTCATCTCCAGAAATTTTCTTTCAAAAGTACTACTATCTAGTTATACCTCCCCCACCCTGTATCTGTGCGATTGATTGTTCAGAGTAAAAGTTTGCATTTATACCTAATGAATTTCATATTTTTCCATTGTTGTCCAAATTCCAATGTCATAGAGTAACAGAAAGCCATACAAAACAGCAAGCTCTGGCAGGTCCCACCAAGGTAGAAATTTTTCAGTTACGAGTTTAGCAGGACCAGACTATCTAGGTTTGAGACACCTATTGTCCTTGTACTCTGATCCTTAGCTATATGGTGATGGATTTTTCAACCACTATTCTTGAAGACCACGTACTAAGCTACATAGGGTTTATAGATTGCTTTGGTCATTAAGGAGTATCCATAAAAACATAGATCCTAAAAGAATTGAAGCAAATTTCATGGTATAAAGAGATCCCTAGGAAACTAGTTCTTACTTTGTTCTTACAAAGTAAGACTATATATATAATTTCTCCACCTTTCACTATGTACATTACCTGGCACACAGTAGACCGTTTGCTTTTTTTGATTATTTATTGAATACTTTTTTGCTTGAATTTCTTGTTTGCATATATTCTTCATAGACTGTATGTTTGAATACATATTCCCTGTCTTTTAATTCCTCTGTTTACTGCACGCTGGAGTGCCACCAATGAATAAATGGCTTAATTCATTTTATTCTATGATCATGAAAATACCTCATGGTACTCAAGTATATGACCAACAATCCGCAAACTGCATTGCTCTCCAACTGAAGAGGTTATTTTCAGATACCAGCACATTCTCCAATTAGATACCTTCAAGTAGAATGGCTATGGTGATAAACCACATTAAAATCATAAAAATGCTATTATGCTTCTCAAGGTAGAGTCAGGTCTAGTTAATCAGAATTGGTTTGCAAAATTCCATTTGTTTCTGCATTTAAAATAATGTCAGGTTGACAAGTCTTTTGTTCCCACAGTCTATCAAACAGACTTTTGCTGTAATCTGTGGGATGCCCAGACAATACAGATAAAGCAAATGCTGTTTAATCAATTCTGACTTTTCTGATCCAACTGATACTTTTGCTTGGATTTTGATTAATCAGATATGTATGGGATGTTCATGCTTCATACAGCAGTTGTGACAGGTACGACTTGGCTATTCATTCATGCAGCAGGATTGCCATAACTGGGAGATGGCCCAAATCTGCTGACAACATGCCACTAATTGAACTTCTTTTCTTCCTTTGTTGGAAGTAACAGAATTACCATTGGCTTTATATCTCTGAAATATGAAGTGTGAACCAGGACTCATGTGGTTAAAAGTTTTTCTTCCTGGATTCTATGAAGCATTGTTACTGGCTGGAAAAACGGAATGCCCTTTTGTCTCCTGATATGATCCCGATGCTGCCGACACCAGAGGATCTCTGAAGAGTTCCTTGACCTTCTGGAGACAAAAGAGCTTTGGAACAGTGAGTTCAGAAAAGAGCAAACCAGCTAAATAAGAAAAAAAAAGTAAAGTCAAAAGACTAGAAGACTAAATATGCTAGGCTGGCCAAAGTAAAAAGCATAGGAAGGTTGCTGAACTGGCAATCAAAGGACCTGGGTTCAAATCCCAGTTCGTCTAATTGGGCTAATCACTTAAGTCTCTGAGCCTCAGTTTTTTTTCCTTCTTTATAAAAGGAGAAGGCTAGACTAGATTACTTTTAAATTCCCTTCTACCTCTAAATTGTTCATCCTGTTTATGAACTTCTGACAAAAATCAGAAGACATAAGTATTTGTAGGAGAAGGAAAATATTTTCTATGGGTAATAAGGTGAGCTTTTTCTTTTGTTTGCCCTTCAGTGCTTTGCAATTGCAAAGCTAAGGGAACATTCCTATTTTAATAACAGTCTACTTATCTATCTAGCTATCTGTCTGTCTGTCTGTCTGTCTATACTTGAAGAGAAATAGACACAAATCTAAATGGATCTTTATAGATATATATTATTTCTATAGCTATATTGTTTAGATATATGTGTGTGTGTATGTGTGTGTATCTATGGAGATGTGTTATATCTCCATAGATATCTATATGAATGGATTTATATAGATATTCATGAGGCACACACATACAGAAATTTTTATCCATTTTACAGCTGAGGAAACTGAGGCAGATGTTAAATGATTTTCTAAGAATCACATGTACCATATATGTATATATGGAAGGATCTATATAAATATTCATGAAACAGAAAGAAAGAGAGACAGACAGAAACAGAGAGACAAAGATAGACATAGAAACAGAGAGACAGAGCCAGAATCAGAAAGAAAGAGACAGAGACAGAGACAGAGACAGAGAGAGACACAGAGACAGAGAGAGAGACAGAGAGAGACAGAGACAGACAGACAGACAGACAGAGACAGAGAGAGAGAAAGATGTCTAAGTTATATAATAAAGCACTAAACCTGGAGTTAGAAAGATCTGAGATCAAATCTGGCCCTGACACTTAACTAGATGTATGACTTCAGTCACATTATTTAACATTTGTCTGTTTTAGTTCCCTTATCTGTAAAATGGAGATAATTATATTATCTACTTTTCATGATCGTTTTCAAAAGCAAATGAGGAAATTTTTGCCAACTCTAATGCCACCTGTTGTTATGAGGGTGACTCCAGGACCTCAGAATCAGGGGGAAGAACCTTAGAGGCCAGCTAGTCAAACTCTCCTCTAAACAGGAATCTTCACTATGAGATCCCAAACACATAATCACTCTGCCTCAGCTTGAAAACTTCCAGCAAAGAGGAGCTCCCTTCCTTCTGTGGTAACCCAATCTTCTTGGAGATAAGTCTAGTTGTTAGGAAATCTTATTAAGAGTGAGTCTAAATCTGTTCAAATCTAATTCCTTGAAAGTTCTTGATATGACTCTGTCCTTTGGACTCAAAGAACAAGCTTAATATCTCTTCCAAATGCAACCCTTCAGGCTTGATCTTAGCCAAAAGGCCAAGAAATAATACGACAGCCCACAAAATAAAAGAATATGGCTATTATTTTCCCACTCTTTTCTTTTCTTCTACAAACTGAACATCCTCACTTCCTTCAACTGATCATTGTATGGCATGATCACATAAATACTCTGACTAAACAGGTAGGTTGCTCAGTAATTAGGGCATTGGGCCTAGGGTAAGGAAGACTTGAGTTCAAATCCCACCTCAGATACTGACTATCTGTGGAAACCTAGGCAAGTCTGCCTCAGCTTTCTCATTTGTAAAGTCAGGATAAT
Source organism: Sminthopsis crassicaudata (assembly GCF_048593235.1). Classification (NCBI taxonomy): domain Eukaryota; kingdom Metazoa; phylum Chordata; class Mammalia; order Dasyuromorphia; family Dasyuridae; genus Sminthopsis; species Sminthopsis crassicaudata. The sequence goes on from NC_133617.1 coordinate 595,298,907, forward strand.
AATAGCATCTCTCTCCAAGGATTGCTGCAAGGATAAAATGAGGTGATATTTGTAAAGTGCTTAGCACAGTGCCTGTAAGGGTTTAACATATGCTTTTACCTTCCCCCTACAATAACCCATACCTCCTATCAATGTACGTCAACTTGTCGATTTCCTTTCTAATATGTGATGCCTAAAACTGAATACAATTTAGTAGGTATAGTCAGCCACTCCCTAATTCTATACATGATGCTTCTCTCAATATAGCCTGAAGCCTTCTTATCTTTTGGGATTTCTTTTTTTATATTCCATATCATTTCGTTGATCCATAGAGAATTTGCAATCCAATAAAATGACTTGACTCTTTCAGGTGGACTCTTGCCTAATCACACCTCCCCATCCCCATGATTGTAAAATAAATTCCTTGGTCCCAAAGACTACATTTACTTTACATTTATTCCTGTCAGATTTTATCTTATTAGATTTGATCCATCAATCTAATCTGCACAGAGGCATATTGTCTCCTTTACCACTTTAATCATTGGGGAGAGTGGGCTCGTGCTTAAAGCAGTTGCTATTCAACATTTACTGTTTTGTGTTCACTTCTAGGTGTGGTACATCAATCACTTACTTGTAGAACATGGTAGTTCATCTCTTTATGAAAACACTACCTATGTATAAGTAAATCAGGTTTTTATTTCTCCCATATAACTTTGTAGATGATCCTTATCTTGGTAAGTGATATTGGAGAGAGGAGAGAATGGAATAAGCATTTATATAGTGCCTAGTATTTACCAATCACTATGCTATCTCACTTTATCCTTACAACAACTCCAAGAAGTAGGTGCTATTTTAATCCATTTTACATTTGAGGAAACTGAGTCAGATGATTTGCCAAAGGTTACATAGCTAGTAAGTGATAGATTTGAATTCAGGGCTTCCTAGATTCCAGGTCTAGAGCTCTGTCCACTGCAACTTGTTGTTTCCAAATATAAGTTTCTCTAGTTTAAAAACAAAAACAAAAACAAAAAAACAACTATTTCTCCAGGCTCAATATCCACACACACACACACACACACACACACACACACACACACACACACAGACATACACACACCATGATTCCGCCAGACTGTTCTTTCCCCTTATCCTCATATAAGATATTCTATCTCCTATCACTGTGTCTTTGACCTGGCTGCCTTCCAAAGAAGGAATTCACTCTCTTTACCCTCTCTTCATAGATTCTTTCCTCCAAAATGCAGTTCTAGCATCACCTTCAACATGAAGCAATTTCCTGATTCCTTAAATTATTAGAACTCTTTTCCCAAACTACCATGTAGTTAACTATTTTGTATTTCTCATTTTTATAATGATTCTTTGCATACTCATATATGTATTTATTGTCTTCCTATTTAGAATGAAAGCAGACATTATTGTATCCACTGTCTTGATATTCCTAATTTCTAATACAGTACCTGGCACATAGTAGGCATGTTACAAATACTTTTTACCAAGTAATTGTTGATTAATACTTTTCCTAGGAACCAGGACAACATAATATGAATCTATTGTGTCTAGTAAATAGTTCTTTTTGGTTCATAAAACTGAAACAACTGGTTCATACTGAGTATGCTTGTTTAATGACTGTGACCTGTGGTTGATATGAATGAGAATTTGAAACAGTTCAAAACATCCAGCTGACTTGGTATTTCTGTACATGTTGTTTTGTTCCCCCCCATCTCTTAGAGAATCCCACTTTTATGTTTTTTTCTTCATTATCAGACTTGGAATCATGCCCTGATTTAGAATCATCAGCAATTTTCGTGAACAGATAGAGATTCACCTCCTCCCTCTTGGTGTATAATGAAGGTGTTATCTAAGAAAGGACCTGGCAGCTATTGCAACCTTTCCCCTTATGCCACCAAATACTTTGCAATTTATTTATAACATTTCTTTATGACCTTGTGGATAATTTTGCAAATAAGATTTCTTGAGACATTTCAAACCATTACTAACATAAGATATGCAACATCCCTGCATTCCCCCTTCATCTATTCATAATCCTGTCAAAAAAGCTATTGTGATGAGATGATGGGTTCTGTGGGCGCCAGAGTTGCCTCTCGTTCCCGATCCCATCACTCTCCTGACATAGATTTTAAGGGAAACAACACAAAACTCAGACTTGAAGAATGTTTACTGCATAATCATTGCCAGGTTTGCACCCCTCTTCTTCACTTTCTTGGAAATCGAGAAAATTCCTGTCCCATTTAATTCTGTCCATCTTCTTGGTTCATCACAAAACCCTCAGGCTAGTTCTTGATGATCAGGACTTTAAGCTTATCATATGCCAGGAACTTTATCTTCCCTAATGTAAACTGTATCTTGTATCAAGAAGGCCTGTTACATTGCTACAACTTCAGTCTCACACCATTACAGGAAAAGAGTTGATAAGACTAATAAGTGAAATTAACAGCCTCAATGGAAAGACAGTGCAGTATAGTAGAGTAAACTGGCTTAGAATCAGGAGAGACTTCAATTGGAATCCCACTTTCAAATTTGACTAGTTTACTTCCAGTTCTGTCAGTAACAAACTGTTTATCTTTGGAAAAAGACATAGTCTCTCTGAACCTGTTTTATTACTCATAAAATGGTAACCCTGGATAAGCCACTGTAAAATGAATCAGAGAAAGAAATGGTAAACTGCTCTAGAATCTTTTCCAAGAAAATCCCAAATAGGGTCACAAAGAATTGGTTATAATTGAAAAATGACTTGACAACAGCAAAAATGGTAGTAATGATATTTGTGGGACCTATCTCAAAAGACTGTGGCAAGAATTAAATGTAATTATCATGTGAAGCTCTTTTCAAATCTTAGTACATCTATTATTTTATGAGATCATCACTGATAGGAATAATGATGAAGTCTCTAGAATAGTTTTTAGTAGTTGTTTTCCCATTTATAAGTAAAAACAATTTCTAACATTCAATTTTTTAAATTTTGAGTTTCAAACTCTCGCCTTCCTTCTTCATGAGCTTGTTAGCAGTTTGATATAGTTATTCATGGGCAGTCATGCAAAAACATATTTATATATTAGTCATGTTGTAAAAGAAACACAGAATCCTCAAAAAAAAACTTTTTAAAAGTATGTTTCCATCTGTATACAAACTGTATGAATTCTTTCTATGGAAGTGGACAGCATTTTTCATCATAAATCTTTAGGAATTGCATTGAATATTTGTTGCTGAGAATAGCTAATTCATTTACAGTTGATCATTGAATACTATTTCTGTTGTGTATACAGTGTTTCTCCTGGTTCTGCTCATTCCACTTTGCATCAATTCATATTAAGTCCTTACAAGTTTTTCTGAAAGCACTTGTTCATTATTTCTAATAGTAAATTAGTTTTCTATCACTGAAATAGGGATAGAGAGAAGGAGAGTATGGAGAGGGAGAGCAGGGAGAGGGAGAGCAGGGAAAGGAAAGGAGAGTAGGGAGGGTAAGGAGAGGGAGCGAGAGCAGGGAGGGTAAGGAGAGGGAGCGAGAGCAGGAAGAGGGAGAGAAAGAGGAAGGGAGGAGAGGGGGAAAAGGAGGGAGAGAGAAAGAGGAAGAAACAACTCTGGTATTGCTTCTGAGCAAACGTGGAGCACCAAAGAAACTTTGCAATAATATGCAGAGAGCATGCTATGTTATTGTTTTTATGAATATCATTATCACTTATGAAAGTACAAAGTATAATCTGATCTCTATTATAAAGAACAAGGTTATAAGATCATCTCTTCAATTTCCAGGTTATCAGAAAAAGTTAGTTATTCATTGAAAGAAGGAAAGAAATACTTGATGGAATAAACAAAGGAGAAAAAGAATGTGGAAAAGAATTCTTGCCACTATCAGCATTTAGAAAGTAGATGAATGTGACACTGAGAAGGAAGGCAAGAACTGCTGACAACCTGGAGTAAAGCTAAGTCATGGAAAGAAGAATCTTCCTGTTGAGGGCATGATGGAGGGTAATTGGAGGCAAGTAATGGTGTTGCTGATTTATACTTAGAATGAGCAGTGGAAGAAGATGTAAAAAAAAAAAAAACTCAAACTAGTCAAGTACCAATAGAGAGGAAATAAAGGCACTAAAGAACAGGGTCCAAGAGTTGTTTATTCTGAAAATGTAACATCAAAGGCCGAAGCCATGTCTAGAGTAACACTTCTCAAATTTTATAGCTGCAGGACTCCTTTATGCTCTGAAATATTATTTTAGAATCCCAAAGATCTTTTGTTTATGTGAATTATATCTATTAGTATCTATTGCATTGGAAATTTAAATGTTTTAATATTGTTATGAAAATAGTTTTGCTCTTTGGACCTCCTAAAAGAGTCTTGGGGATCCCCTAAGGTCCCTGAGTCACACTTTGAGAAACAATGGTGTAGAAAATTTAAATTGTAAAAATTCCACATCCAAGGGTCTTTGATATCATTATGCACTATGTCTTGCTCTGTTAACATAACAAAATGGTCATTGAATTTACTTCCTATAACATTTTACATGTAGTTATTAAACCAGAAATTACTACCTAGATTAATCTGAACAATGTATGAAATAAAAAATCATAATACTGAGATATTAAAACACAGAAACTATACTAGACTGAAAGGAACCATAGAAAATGCATAAAAGCTACCTGATCATGTCTATTACTCAGCATTCTTAGAAATGCCTGGGGACACTATGCTAGTGTGAGGAACTTCTTTCAGTTTCATGAAATATAATGTGATTCCAATTTGATTTTAAACACAATTCAAGCCTTGTTTCCTCAATATGAGGAGCTACTTGTTGACCTAACATAAACAATAGAAAGGTCTACTATCTTCCTTGAGAATGTATCTGGGATGTGATAGGGAACCTCGATATCTCTCAAATTTAATGGCTACTAACCACTTCTGGTGATTCATATGGGTAAATTATGTTACTAGAAATAACTCAACATTAATAAGGATTATGAAATACTAGTCACAAAACTAATGACCTCAAGGGCACAAGTGATATTTTTCTCACCATTACTGATTGAAAGTAAAGAATTTGGAAGAGAATAACAGAAGTTATTAGTTAATAGTTAATAGGTAGTTATGAAGTCTGATATCTGAGAACAGGATTTGGTTTTTAAGATGAAAGTTGAAAATAGTAGAATAACGGGATTGGGGTCTAGGACCTTAGAAGGACAGGACAAAACATTTGCAAACTTCCCATATAAATCTGACAAGCCTAGTATAACAGAGTAGCAGGTAGAGCACTGGCAAGAGAAGAGCAGAAGATAAAGACATTGGTCATGAGTAACAATATCTATGCAGAAAGCCAACAGTAAAATAGCAAGATCTAAAGCTATGATCAATCTGCAAATATTTATAAAATATTTGCTATAGGTCAGGTACCATGGTAGGTTCTGAGAATGCAAGGGGGGGAAAAGATAGCTTCTGACCTTAAAGAGTTTATATTCTATCAGCAAAACAACATGTATTCACACAGACACATATATACATATGTGTGTGTGTATATATAAGTGTATATATAAGGGAGAAAGATATAAGGTCATTTGGCTCAAGAGTAAGGAGAAGAAAATAGGAACTGGAAGATCAGGATAGTTTTGATATGGAATGTGACATTTAAGCTACATATAGAAAGAAACTCCAAATTCTGAGAGGCAAAGATGAGAACAACGTGAATTTCAAGCTTGGGGGAGATGCAAGGGGAAGGAAAGTTGATCGACACAAAGGTTCAAAAACCAAAAATTTGTGTATGCAAAAGAGTAAAATGGGTAGTTTGGCTGGATCATGGTGTCCATGAAAGGGAGTAGCATATCATAAGGATGAAAAGGTAGATTGAGGCCAGATTGTGAAGGGTTTTAAATACCCAAACAAAAGAATTTCTATTTATTTCTTGTAGTAATTGTGAACCAATGGATTATTGCAAAAAGGAGCAAATGTGATCAAACCTCTGCTTTAGGAAGATCACTTTGCAATGTGGAAAATGGGTTGGAATGGGGAGAGACTACAGTGAAGAAGATCAATGAAGAAGTTGTTGCAGTAGCTGATGAGAGATTATAGTAGAGTGGTAGCCATATGAGTAGAGAGAAGGAGTTGGATATGGGTTATGTTGTAGACATAAGATTTGACAATATATTTTCAGGCCTCAGATATCTGTATACAAATATACAAACTCCATTTGAGAGGCAGCATGATAGAATGGATAGAATTGAACTGAGAGTCTGGAAGACATAGTTCAGCTACATGCTAATAAATGGTTAACAACCAGTTCTCTGAGGTGGAGGGTAGGAGAATGTATGCATTTCACATTTTTAAGTTTAAAATACATTATTAACACTTTTTCCATCACTAGAAGAAGATTAATATCTGATTTCTACATAGATCTGACAAACCTGCAAAAAGTGATGATTGTGAGAAGGCCAAACTATTCAATTCATCCTTTTTTTTTCCTGTTTTCTCTTTACCCTGGGAAGGATAGAATTAAAGTAGTTAGCAGGGAGTAGAAACCCAAGTAAATAAGGAGGAGACAGCATCCAGCTGCCATCTAGTATATAAATCACCGGAGCTGGAGGAGCTATATCCTGAATGTCAGTGATCTTGGAAAATGTGGTTTGGGGACTCACAACTTTGCACTTAGCCTAGATATGCATACTCCCTCCTATACTATAATCTTTTCAAATCTTCTCTCTCTTAGGATTGATTGTGGTTTTTCTCACCAGGCATAAACACAGGAACCTCCAAACACTCAAGACAAAGGTTTCCTCATCCAACCTAATTATTCCAACTTGCTCTATTCAAACAGTGTCTCTTTCCACCCACCCAGGCCAATTTCTAACCCCTTTACACAGAGGCCATCAGGCTCCTTGATTAGGGCTAGGTTAAATCCTGGGGAAATTCCCAGCGGTCTTAGGGAAAGCATTTTTTGTTTCCTATCATTCTCAATATCTGATATTAATTTTCCCAGTGTTGTTCAATCCTTTTTTTTTCTTTCAAATCATGTGTTACAAGTTCTTTTCTTCATCTTTTAGTGACCCATTTGAGGTTTTTTGACAAAGATTCTGGAGTAGCTTGCTATTTCCTTCTCCAGTTCCTTTTATTGATGAGGAAATTTAGACAAACAACATTAAGTGAGTTATATAGCTAATAAGTGTCTGGGGCCAGTTTTGAACTCAGGAAGAGGATTCTTTGACTCCAGGCCTGGCACTCTATTCACTGCTTCATTTAGCTGCTTTTACTAATGTTCCTTCCATGCTAAAATCCTATGAAATTGAAAGTCAGAGAAATAATTTACCTCTACTACACATTTGGCAGGTCAGAGTGGGGAAGTGGGAATTCTGGTCTACTAATTATATGTTCAATTTTTATTCTCTTTCACCATGTCACACCTACAAGCTTATACAAATAAGTTCATATCTACATCAATTTCTGCAATTCAAACTGTGTCTACATTCATTTTATACACATGCACACACACACACACACACACACACACACACACACACACACAAACATAAGTGTCCACACCTTTTAAATAAGACATAGCACACCCTTGCAATAGTACAATCATGAATGGTATGCTCTGGGCCTTCATTTTTTCATTTATATTCCAATCATCCAATCCAATAAACTTATATTGAGTACCCACTCTGTTATAGACATTGTACTATGTGCTGAATATACAATTAATCAAATGAAAGATAGTCTCTGTACTTAAATCTAATGGAATAGAGACAGACAACACACAAAAGGAAGCAGGAAAGGAAAATGAGGGAGCAGACATCAGGTGGTTCCCTGCTTCTTGTTCCACAGAGTTGAAACCAGAGCAGAATATGTACTTTAAGATAGCTGAGAATGTAATTTCTACCCTTTATTAAGGAAGACATTGGGAGGAGTTTGGTACTCTGTCCTTCAGCCTGTTAATCAGAGAAGAGAGGAAGCTGAGGGAGGTGATATCAATTTAGGCTTGAGTTAGCAGCATGTTGTGAGGTTAGAAATGATGATTTTATCCCAGAAGGGGCAGCTAATTCCTGGAGCTGAAACTGGGCAGAGTAATACATATAAAGTGATGTAATATTTGTGAGATGACTGGGTTAGATTAGGGAGTTTCTGAATTTCTTTCTAGCTCTATAAGCCTCTGAGGCTATCTCTTTAAATCTAATATTATTTATACATTTATTTACATCATTGTATTATAATTTCTGGTTCACTTTGTTTATTAAGTACAATCAAAGCCCTGCAGAAAAACATGAGGCCATAGGGTCATTTCTATCTCTCTTCACTTACATTTACCCCAGTTATTTATTGGGAACTTTTCTTCTACTCTTCCATGCAATGTTTGCTGTTCTTTATGATTTCTGGGGTAACAAGAATATTAGGTTACTTCCTCCACCCTGATCTCTATTTCAGTGGCACTCTAAACTTAAAGCATTTGATCACATTAGTAAGTCTATAGGAAAATGTTCCATCTTTGGGCAAGAACCTGGCTTAATTCAAAGTCTGGAAAGCCAAATCTTAATCTCCAACTCCATCTTCTTAGGCACTTTTAAATTCATTTCCCATATCCTTCCAACCTTCAATTGGCTACACAAGGAAAAATATCTCTATCCTGAACATTTTTTGCTTCCACAGTAAATCTACCTCACTTAGAAATTCTTTCCAGGTCTCTCTTGGAAATACTACTTATTCCCTCATGATTAACTACAAGTAGACATTGGTCATGAGGCTTGACAAGACACTAGGTCCTGGATTCTTGCCCCTGTAATATAGCACACTTTCCATCAGCCATGTCAGTCTGATAGACAACTTGCCTTGGTAGGGAGAAACTAATCATTATGTTAAAAAAAAGAATGTTTCCTGCTTGTGAACAGTAATGGACCTCCTTGTTCCTGGTGACATTTTATTTATCCTCATGATTCTGTGAAGAATGGAAAGCTGCTTCCTTAGAAGGTTCCAAATTCTCCTACCTGATTTGTAGCTCCAGTGGTAAGAAATCCTTTATATTTCCTGTCTGCCCTTCAAAATGTTATATCTTCTTCTGCATCCTTGGTCTTTTCCTCCTGTTTTCATCCTTTCCATCCTTATAGAAATAGAAAAAATGCTGTATTTGGAGTCAGGGGTCCTGAGTTCAATCCCCAGCTCTACCAGTCACCAGCTGTGTGCTCTCTTGTCCTCAGTGTTTCCATCTGCAAGATGAAAACATTTCACTAGATGATCTTTTGGTAGGTCCCGTCCAGTTCAGGATTTATGGTCCTATATCCTTCCTTATTAAGCCACAAAATAGAATGGCTTGGGTTTTTTCACTACTTTCAAGGTCCTTGTCTTTCACACCCCACCTCCTAATTCTGTCATTTGAATGAGAAACTTGAAATTGCCTAATGTAATTTGCCTCCAACATCCATCCCACTAAGCCATCACAGGCAATGAGGGAGATAGCAGTACCCCAAACTAGAATAATCTGTTCTAATCTGTTGCTTCAATCTCTGGGTACAAGGTCTCTCCTTCCAAATCCTATCCTTCATTTTGAGTAATTCATACCTTTAAACAAGAGAATCTGAACAGAGATGCTGACTTTTTTGCTGTTTATAATTCTGAGAACTGTATATTCACTGGACCACTTTCTTTTCCAGACAATTGGTAGACTCTGAATAAGCTGAAATTTCTTAAAAGGAACTACTGAGCCATGACTTGCTCTCTTGCCACTCCCCTCCCCCCTCTGTCCTCATTCCCACTATAATTACAGAAACTGAATTACTAATGTGTGTTCCTCTGTTCTTCTTCCCTCACCCCTCCTTTCCTCCTTTTATATTATTCAGTAAGCAAGATTGTATCTTTTCACATAATTTGAAAAATAACACCTTCAATATGAAGAAAAAGTGATTGAAAAGAAACAGTATTCTTTTTTCTTTTTGTAACACAGACTGGATGATACTTTCTATATAAGTCACAGTTTCTTTATTATGTCAATGTTTTTTCTTCCAAGAGGTGTTATGTTCCAATTGATAGCCCTGAAAATAATACAGTGTTTTAAGAAGTTCTGAAAATATCATTTTGCTTGGAAATTCATCTCTCCTTCAATAAAGAAATGCCTTTGTGATGATTCTGTAACCCTTCAAAGAACCAGATACCCTAAGAGAGTGTGAATTTTCTGACCATGAGGAAAAAAATAACCCCTGGAAGGGTGAGCATGTGAATGCGGCTAGAGGAACCAAACCCTGGTGAAAACTTAAAATCCATATCTCTCCTTCAATTACCTTGTGAGGAAATTTTAGTATTTTTTAAAAATTTGGACTCTACATTCCGTTCTGCCTTTACTAAACCAGCAACTCTTAACATGGGCCTGATTTCCAGCTCTGTATCAGGACCGGAGAAGTCTGAGTGAGTCTTGGATAAGTAGGCTGTTTTTAAGTCATCTGGATTTTGCTCATCGGTAGTGAAGGCATGTTTCAGCCAACAGGCAATGAAGCTTTAACATTATTGTTGTTTTTTGTTGTTTACTTTCTACTGTCTGATATCTAGAATAGATGATGTGACAGAATCCTTCCTTCAATTCAAAATTTATCAAGTAGGCTCAGTCACCTTGTCCACCATGGCAGCTCTGACTGTGCCCTCTGCTTGCTTCATCTGACTGAGAAGAGGCATAGAACTTGATGGATGGCAAAATCCAGATCGTAGGATGCTAGGGCTGTCTTAATGATCCTTAATGTTGTCACTCTCCTTTTAAAGAGATCTCTGCTATTTGGCAAGCATATTTAGTTTTCATTACTCATCTTTGTCTCCAACCTAGTTCATCCTCTTTTCAGGCAAATTTACTCAATTTTACTGACTAATCCAGGTTATACTGAAATTTCTTCCTTATCTTACTATGCTCTTATTTCTAGACCTGAAATGAGCAGTGTTGCACCCAGGGTAAGCCACATCAAAAAGAGCTGTCCCTCTGACCAGGGAAGAGTTCAATTGGGGTGTAATTTGAGGGTTCACTCTGGGAGCTTCCTTTTTCAACAATTTACTCTTGATAAGTAGTGCTAAGCTCTTTTTTATAGGTCCCTCTCTACTTCCTACTGCTGCAAGGACAATAATACTGTCAGTAACTTCTCACTTTTAGGGTGCTCAAATACTGTCCTAGCCACCCAGATTTTGTTGTGCTGCTTCTTATTCTATCTTCACTCTTACCAATATTTCTGAAATGCACAAGGTCTTTTTTATAACTAAATGGAAGCTCAAAGATAATTCTCCTCTTCTCTGCTGCACTCCTCTTCTTCCCCATTTAAAATTGAGATGATAATAATAGCACCTGACTAACAGAGTTGTTGTGACAATCAAATGAAGTAATATATGTAAAGTGCTTTACAAACCTTAATGTGCTATATAAATTATTATAATTTATTATTATTATTATTATTAGGCCTTGAAAACTTAAATATACCTTATTCGAATACCAGGCTTTTCAAAGCTAGACAATGCAATCTCTAATACATCTCTACTACTGTCAGAGTCCTAAGTTTACAGATAGGTTGTTCTTATTTATTGTTTTGGGACAACCTCTGAGAGATATACATAAGACTGACAAATGGGGTAGGAAAAACTGGTGGGAAGAGGAAAAGGGATTTTTTGTTGTTCGTTTTAACTATTGAATGCCCTAGCTAGAACCAAGAAAATCTATCATCAGTGTTTAGAGGAATATATTTTTTGCCATGTTAACACATCCTCACCAGAGAGAGAAAAAATGGAGAAGAGAAAAGAAAATGGGAGAAATAGTTCTAATGTATTTTAAAGTAAGATTTTTATAACCTTTGCTTTCTGGGCCTGTGGAGCAGGATCAGTGAAGATATCTGTGAGGCTCATCTGAGCATGGCTTTTTCTTCCACGTCTATCCAAATTCATGTTTCTCCAGCCAGAGTTCATGGTTGGAAGAGAAAACTGAGGACTGGAAAAACTCCATTCTAAGTCTTCCCCTTTATTTTTACTCCCTTCCCACAGAGTCTGTGGCTTTACTTCTCTGCTAAAAATGAAAATTTAGAGGCTCCCAGACGCCAGGTCTCCATGGGCAAAATGGAACAGAGAACTGGAGTAGTTATCTAGTTAGTGGGGTGTGTGTGTGTGTGTGTGTGTGTGTGTGTGTGTGTGTGTGTGTGTGTGTGTTAGGGGGGTGGGTTGTGGATTGTGTTATGGTGGGGAAAGGGTGGGATCTTCTCTGATTTCAGTTCCTGGAGGGTTGAGGGAAGAATTTTTCCAGAGAGCTGCCACAACTGGTTCTTAGTTGTTCTTAACCCCTGGACTCCTGCCTTGCCTAGGCCCTGGCCCCAGCTCTGATGAGTTTTACACAGCTGCTCTGAGGGGGCAGGTGTGAGGTATGGAGAGAACCTTATAATCACAAAGTCCCTTGTGTGACTTATTAGGCAATTTTATACCCAGCCACGATGATGAGGGCATTTGGTACAGAACTTGGGGGGTGGGGTTAAAAAGACAAGGGAAACATATGAGGAAGTAAACCCTTTTAAGGCCAGATAGAAGTAAAGCATTTTCAAGTGGAGAGAAGTGCATAATCCCATGGGCAGATCAAGTAAGTTTTGTTTTACCTCAGTGATGGTCTGTTTCTCACTGTACATAAGTTGAAGCAAACAAATTTTATCATCAGTTCTGATTTCAATTCTGTGCCCATTGAAAGAAAGTCACATTTGCATAATTAATCACCCAAATGAAGACAAATCATGCACCCAATTCCCTCACCACTCCTGTGGAAGCCTGAGCAGACAGATGGTCCTGACACTGAGTCCTGCAGGCCAGCTGACCCACTGTCTACTCAGGGTCAGGGGGGCACCAAAGCTCAAAGCTCTGATCCTTAGAACACTGTTCAACCAGGCTATCTCAGCTTCTCATAGTGGATTTTTAGAAGAAACAAACAGCTGGGAATTACTAAACCCAAAATGGCCCCAGAGCACTTTCCATTTCAGTGTTCTTACTCTCAGAGGGATGTGGTAGAAAGAACACTGGATTAAGAGTTGAGAAAGCTGGATTCTAGGCAAGGCCCTGTCATTAACTTGCTTCATGATTTCGGGGAAGCCACATAACTCCTCTGGGCATCTGTAAACTGAAAGAGAATGACTGAATGACCTCTAAAATATCTTCCAGCTCTGACATCCTACAGTCTCAGGAACACAGATTTAGAACTAGATGAAATCTTTCAGTTCTTCTTGTCCAAAGTTGCTCTTTTATAAATGAGTAAACTGAGGCCCAGATTGACTACTACCTGTGTGTGGATCTGAGACAAATCATTTTTGAAAATGTCATAGAGCTGGTAAGTGGTAAGAAAGATAATCCTTCTAGTATCCCAGAAATAGGATTCTCCACTCTATACTAACCCAAACACATAAAAGATCTTTTCTTTTTCATTTGGACAAAATCACATTAAATTTTTTTTTTACTCTCAATTACAATTAGAAATCTACCTTGAAATTTGTGCCTTCTTAGAATCATAATGTTAGAGTTTAGACATCTGTCCCGTGTTCTGTTTTATTTTTAAATTTTCATCGATATCTTTGGTTGTCACAACACTTTCATTTCCAAATGCATTTCCTCCTTTACCCAGTGAACCATCCCTTTAAGAATAAAAAAGAAAGAGAAAAAAATCATTCAGTAAAACTAATCAACACATCAACTAAGTCTGGCCATATATGTATAATGTTTCACAGCCTTAATCCCCCACCTCTGCAAAGAAAGGAGGAAGATTAATCATTATAACTGTAGAGGATACAGTTTAAGGTTTTGTTGTTTGTCATATATATTATTGAAATCATTTATATTTATTTCCCTTCTGCTTTTACTTACTTTGCTCTACATCAGTTCATACAAGTCTTATCAAGCTTCCCTGAATTCTTTGTATTCATTATTTCTTATGGCTTAGAAATATTACATCACATTTAAATAACATAATTGGCTTAGCTATTCCCCTAACAAATGTCTGCCCCTCATTTTGAAGATGAACAAATGGAGGCATTGAGAGGCCAAGTGATTAATCCAAAGCCAAATGGCTCATTTATGGCAGATCAGGACTAGAATCTGTATGGCTTCATTCCCTATCCAGTATTCTTTCTACAAAATCATGCTGGCTCCCTGCTTGCCTTCCTCATGGTTTCAGTAATGTAATTCTCTTTAATGTTGGCCTTATTAAATAACAGCTTCCTAGACTCCCAAATACACTCAAAATCAAAACCATGATTCTCCCTCTTGCTTGTGTAAAAACCTCACAGCCAACATCCCTCACATTTCTAAGCCACCCTCCCCCCACTGCACCAGATACCTCCCCCCACCAACCAGCCTTCTCAGCAGGCAGATAAAAAATGACTCTATGATCTCCAGGGTCACACTCCTCCTGACTGGCTTGAAGATTAACGGTAGCAAAAGCAAAGGGTAGCCATGGTTGGTTTTATTGGGGGAGTGGGAGGGGGGAGGAGGATTGGCAGGAAAGGGTTAATTTTTTGTTGTTTATTTTGCTTTTTTGTTTTTGCTAAATTGCCATTTATCCTTTCATTGACTGGGGACTTAAAACTTTGTCTTAGATCAGTTCCATGGTGCTAGACTTTCCAGGAAGCAGAAACATAAGCTTTGGGGATAAATGGAAGCAAGGCAGGGGTGCCATTACTATGTTTAGAGTTCTTTTTAAGGAGCCTCTAGTAAACACAACACTGAGTCTGATCCTCCATGGCCCTGTGGCTGACTCTGGTTCCTTGGCATGGCATGAATATATAATTTATCTTTTTTTATGTACATTCACCCTTCTTAGGGAGCTCAAGCCCCTCAGACAGAGTTTCAATGAGTGCCTAACCACTAGGTAATATAGTGGAAAGGATGCTGGACTTGGAGTCAGGAAGACCTGAATTCAAATCCTGCCTTAGACATTTGATAACTATGAAACAGAGAAGCTCAGTGGCCTAATGGATAGAGCACTGGGCCTGTAGTTAAGAGGAACTGAGTTCACTAGCCTCAGACACTTACTAGTTGTGTGACCCTGGGCAAGTCAATTCACTCCATTTGCCTCAATTTCCTCCTTTGTTAAATTAGCTAGAGAAGGAAATGGCTAACCATTTCAGTGACTGCCAAAAAAACCCTAAATGGGATCACAAAGAATCTGAAGCAACTAATCAACAAAATAATAATATCAATACCTTTGAAAACTTGGGCAAGCCATAATCTCTGTCAATCTGTTTATTAATCTGCAAAATGGAGATAATAAGAACACACAATGGGTGTTTGGAAGGATAAAATAAGATAATATCTATAAAACATTCTGAAAAACTAAAAGTGCTGTATAAGTGCTGAATATTAGTTATTAAATAGATCACTTCCAAGTTTCCATCACTCCTAGCCAGGGACAGTGGAAGGAGCACTAGATTTTGGGTTAAACAGCATTGGTTTGAGTCTTTTCTCTGCTACTTACTAGATATGTAATTTTGAGTAAGTCACTTAATTTTCTGCTTCTCGGCTCCTTTATCTCCAGATAAAATAGGGTATGGGAATGGGGGTTGGAAGTGAGTACAAAGGGGAAAAAAGCCTATTTATTGACTCACTATACTTAAATAATCCTGAAAATTGATCCAAAATGGGGATAGTAATATTTGAAGCATATTACTTTCTGATTTCTGAAAATTAAAGGAAGAGGCAACATTGTACGTGATGGGAGGCAGCCAGGTAAAAAGAATAACAATGGTGTCAGTCATGTCCACTCTCAGTGACCGCATTTTGAAGTTTTTTGGCCGAGATACTGAGCATTTCCTTCTCCACCTCATTTTACAAATAGGGAAACTGAGGCAAACAGAGTTAATGATTTGCCCAGGGTCACACTGTATCAGTGAGTAGCTAAGGCCAGTTACTTGGCCCAGTGACTTGGGTCTTCCTGACTCTAGGCCCAGCACCCTATCTACTGAGCCATCTAATTGCCCCTAGAATAACAGCAAATAATTACGTATCATTTACTATGTACCAAGCCCTGTGCTAAGGATTTTATAATTATTACTTCATCTGATACTCACAAGAACCCTGGGAGGTAGATGCTGTTATATCTTAATTTTACAGTTGAGAAAGCTGAGGTAGAGTTAAGTGATTTGCCCAGGATCGTACAGCTAGTAAGTGTGTAAGGCTAGACTTGAACTCAGGCCTTCCTGATTCCAGATAGTACTCTAGCACTACACTAGTAGACACTACAATGTCTACTAGATTTGGAATCAGAATATCTCATTTCAAGTGCTCCCCTCAGACATCCCTTGCATGACTTGAATGTGATAGAACTAATCCTATCAGGATTCTCCTAACCAGAGTCTAACCTGTTATCTAACAGGTAACAAGTCCTAAGTCTCTCCTTTGAATGATGTTTCCCTTGAAACAGCTTCCTGGTGCCCTTTGACTGTGCAAATATGGCTTTTGGATCAGCCTAAGGGATCATAAAATCCCACCTATGGGCCAGTGCCCACCCAGGGGCAGCTAAGTGATGCAGTGGATAGAGCACTAGCTTCCCAACTGTGTGACCCTGGCCAAGTCACTTAACCCAAAAACCTCAGGGGGAAAAAAAAAAACAACTTACCCAAAGACCAACAGTCTCATCCCTTATCTTCCCTGCTGTACAGGATGTATTATGGAAACAAGAAGGATCCAGAATTAAGTGCTTCTGAATATCCCACCTATATTAGGGCTAAGTAAACCCAAGCTTGCCCATATTTTGAAAGGTATTGATGTTGTTTTGTTGATTAGTTGCTTCAGATTCTTTGTGTCCCCATTTAGGGTTTTCTTTTTTCTTTTTCTTTTTTTTTTTTTTTTTTGGCCCAACATGGAGCCTGAAATAACAAGGTCTGTTTTTAACATTTGAACCATTCACTTAAGCTCCCTAGAACTCAGCTTCCTCAACTACAAAATGAAGAAATTGGATTTTATGGATTCTGAGGTCCCTTTCAATTTCAAACCTATAATGTAATGACTTTTGAAGGTATCTTCCATCTCTATATGATCCCACTATAGAGCACCAGGCCTGGAGATAAACTGAATTCAAATCTGATCTCAGACATTTACTAGTTGGGTGACCCTGGACAATCACTTACCTCTGTTTGCCTCAGTTTCCTCTTCTGTAAAATGAGTTGGAAAGTCACAAACCACTCTAGTATCTTTTTGAAGAAACTCCAAAAGGATCATGAAAAGTTAAACACAATTGAAACAACTAAATAATAACAACAACAAAATGCTTTCTAAAATATGATATAATATTAATTATAATATTTTAAGTTAAAATATTATACAATAATAATCTGAGCAACTAAGTGATACCATAGTGCATGGAGTGCCAGGTCTGAAGTCAGGACTACTCATCCTCCTGAGTTCAATCTGGTCTCAGACACTTACTAGTTGTATGAACCTGGACAAGTCACTTAACCCTGTTTGCCTCAGTTTCTCCATCTATAAAATGAGCTGGAGAAAGAAATGACAAACTACTCCAGTATCTCTGACAAGACACCCCCAAATGGGAATGATGTAAAGTCAGACATAAGTGAAAATGACTAAACAGCAGCAATTAGTAGGCATATTTTAGCCATTTGAGAATTCACATAAGAACGAAGAATAGGAGAGAATTAGAGCAAAAAGCAAAAATGTCATTTATGATCTACTGTGTTTAAATAATCCTGCAATTTGATCTGAAATTCTTTCAATTCTACCTTACCTTCTTCCAACTCCCAGTTCCAAATTCAAAGCCCTGCTATATTAACCACCTGTTAACTATGACAGTGGCTGTGACTATGCCAAAGGCAACTTGATCTCCACAGCTGTGAGTTGGGACATCGGAGCTGCCCCAGTGCAGCTGTTCCATGTGTTGGCTTTCTGGGACAAAGCAGTACAGCAGCTGGGCCTCTGTCTCTTTGACAGGGTCTGTCTTGTGAATGGGACAGTTCCTGCCAAACAGCCCTCACCACCAGGTGGACCCCCTTGGATAGTCCATTGGCACTCCACTTATGAACCTCTTCCTTTTCCTCTGCCTGTTCGACTCCTATTTAATTTGCCTGTCTTTGTTAAAATTCTGGGCTTGCATTCATCTCTAATTTTTCTCTCTGGCCCCTTCCCTACATCTTATTCAGCATTGTTGTTCAGTCTCTTTTCATATCAGACTCTTCATGACCCACATTTGGGGTTTATTTTGGCAAAAATACTAGAATGGTTTGCCATTTCCTTCTCCAGCTCATTTGACAGATGAAGAAACTGAGGCAAACAGGATTAAGTGACTTTCCCAGAGTCATCCAGCTAGTATCTGAGTTCAATTTTGAACTCAGTTTTTCCTGATTTCAGGTCTGATACTCTATCCACTGTTGTCTTCAATTATTTTTCTTTTTTTCCTCTGTACTTTTTTTTTTTCAGATCTGCCTCCCATCATCTCTACAGCCACAGTCCCAGGTAACTTGTAGTAGGAAGAAGGATTAATTTGAACTCAAATCCATCAAAACCTGGCTCTTCTGCTTATTCTTTACATGACTTTGGGCAAGTCCCATAATCTCTCTGACCTTAATTTTCTTATCTGTTTAATCAAAGGGTTAAACTGAATGCCTTCTGAAGTCCCTTTAAGCAAAGATGGAACAATGAATCTGAGTTCAAATCCTACTTCCAACACTATATATGTGACCCTGAAAAAATCAGCCTCCATTTCTTCATCCATAAAATGGGTATAATAATAGTACCTACTTCCCAGGATTGCTGTGAGAATCAAAGGAGATCACCTATATAAAGTGCATTGCAAATCTTAAAGCATATAAATATAAAGGATGGCGATACTGCAAGTCTACTGCATTCATCCTAACTACCTTCCCTGAGCTCCAGCCTCTTTTGCTGCCTTTCAGTATGACACACATCATTGAAAATCATCTTTCTCCAGTGACATTTAGATCACATTGCTCCCACAGCAGAAGCTGGCAACAGCCCCCAGTTGCCTCTCAAATCAAATTAAAACTCATAATTGTGGACTTCAAGTCCCTCTACCAATTAGGCCTATTTCACCTAACTGCCCATATCTCCTGCTAGGCTCCAGCATGTGCTTTGATTCTGTTCAAGCACAAGGAGCATGTGGAAGTAGGGTTTAGAGGTGTGTGTGGAAAACATACACCTTCCTCACCTACTCTGATTCTATGCAGATAAAATTTGACTAGAATGATCAACAAGTGTAATAGAAGCTGCAGAGACATAGTTGTTCTTTCGAAAGAAAAATGGGGATAGGGTTTCTTTTATTGTCTGGGATAGAACAAAGTAATTGAAAGGAAAGTTTGATGATTTAATTTTTCTCTGTAATTATATTTGGTAATTATAATCAACTATCTCAATACTCTCATTCCTCCTTGTCTCCTATCCAAGGTAGCCAAATACTCTATCAATACATGGAGTTTCAGGCAATCACTCCAATTATTGTATGCTAGAGACAATTCTACTTACCCAACATCCTATTTTTATGCTGTTTTACTTGATGCCTTCTGCCTAATTTCTACCCAAATACCCATGCCTCTGTTACTTTTTAAAATAATAACTATGGGTCACTTCCTTCATGAAGTCTCTCCATATTCTCAAATTAGATCTGTCTAGCTTTAGGTACTTTGATTTTTTGATTCTGTGATAATGTAGATTTTCCAAAGACTTAGAGAGTTGGAAAAGATCACAGTGGTCATATAGTGGTTATCATTTCTAAAAGAAATCTCCCATAATAACATAATTGAGAAGCAGTCATCCAGTCTAAAAGACCATCAAGGAGGGACCCAATTACTTCTTGAAACATAGATCTCTATAACATATAACTATAACATAGATCGTGGAATCATTTTCCTTACATCAAACCAAAATCTCTCTAAATACAATGTTCACTCATTGTTCCAAATTCTGCTTTCTGGGTCATAGAGAACAATCCTTATTCTTCTTCCACATGACATTCCTTCAGATACTTAAATGCAGCTGTCATATCCCCCATGAATCAATAATTTTATTAGATAAAAATTCCCAGCTGTTTTTTAAAAAAATCTTAATATAATCCCTATATTACATCATAATATATGGTTTTATATCCTATATACCATTACTCTTTTCTTCATGGATGCCCTTTGCCTCTTTTTCTAGCTTGCAAACTTGATGAGGGTAGGGAATGCCAATATTTTATTTATTATCTTAATCATGTGGTTCAGACCCTGTTTTGTGTTTTATTGGCAAAGATTCTTGCATGATTTGTCATTTCTTTCTTCAGTTCTTTTAATAGATGAGGAAACTGAGGCAAACAGGGTTAAGTTACTTGCACAGAGAAACTCAACTAGTAAGTATCTGAGGCCAGATTTGAATCCAGGAAGCTGATTCTTCCAGACTGCTGGCCTGGCAGTTTGTCCACTATCTAGCTGCCCAAGTTTAATTATAGGCACTTCTGAAAGCTACTGTAGATCCAAGGGATTCTTAGTTTAGCATTCATTCAAAACCACAGCTCACCATCCTCCTTCAATCAGAGAACATGTTATTTCAAACAAAAAGGCATTTAATTAAATATCATAAAATAGATTACAAGAAAAATTCCTCCATTTCCATACATGGGGTACCATCTTCCATAGATTTTTACATTGAGGAGAAAGGCACCCATGTGAAAAACTATGCACATATAGGGAACACTTAGAGTTAAGGCAACTTGCTATTAAGTTGGCAACCTAGTTGCAACCATTTCCTGCCTAATGCTGCCAATAGCCATTTTCCCTATAGAACAGCTGTCTAAATGGTCTAATGTTGTCATCAAACTATAACAAGCCTGTTGGGCTATATTGTTGGGCTATTTTTTTCTGTTATTTAGCATCTATTGGTGGTTCTTTATGTCAGCTTTTCTTTGCACCACCTTATCTGTTCCCAAAGAAGGGATTTTCAGCTCTTTTAGCCCATAGCCTCTGAGCTGCTACTCTGAATTCATTCAGTCCCTTTTACTTAGAGTGAGAAAATGCCTTTTAGTTCCTTTCCAGAGGCCAATCATGATCCCTGAAAATTATCACTCTGAGAGCCTTAGTTAGAAAATCACCTTGAGATTAGAGAATTTTATTCATTATGATTTTGTATGCCCAGAATCTAGCAGAGTACTTAGAAAAAGTAGGCATTTAATGAATCCCTGTCCATTTACACTGGGCTGACAGTGTAGAGCCAGTCAATTTTTGTTCAACCTTCCTAGTCACAACAAAATCTCTGTTCTTCTTACACCATTCTTCATACAGCTGCCAAAATAATCTTCCAAATCTCTGATTATGTCACTCTGTCGCTCCCTATAGTCTGAAGGATAAGTGATAAATTCCTACCTTTCCTGTCCTTGGCCTGATTTCATTCAGTCCCTTTCATACAGACAAATTGTAATACCAGCTGTTACTTGATTTTATCCTTCATTCTCCACACATTTAGAAAGGCTGTTCTCACACTGGGAGTTTTCCTTTCTCATGTTCACCTGTGGAAAACTTTTCCTTCCTTCAAGGTTCAGCTCAGTTTCTGCTTCCTCCATGAAGCATTTCCTCCTGTTGAAAATGATTTCTCCCTTCACAGATGTACTTAGAAAATGTTCAGCTCTCTTCTGGGCCTATCACAGTGATTTTTACTACAGACTGATTTATGTATATATAGTATCCATTACCACAATACTAACTCTAATAACAGGCAAGCTCCTTGAGGGGAAGGGTAGTGCTGTTTTTATCTTCATATTCCCAATTCTTAGCATGTTGCATTGCAAGTAGCAGGTGCCTAATAAATGTTTGCTGAATCAGATCACATTGAATTATTTTCTTGTCACTTCTCAAGGCTAATCATGTTAACCTTATAACTGCATAAGTCAGCAAATCATATTAATGCCTCATTTATCAATAAACATTAAAGAATGAGTTGTACTATGAAAGTAAATTTTCTAGATAACTAAAATGTATCCCCTTAAGCAAATTTTTAGGGTGAAAAAGATTCCACTATTATAGATGAAAAAATTCTAAAACATTACATTTTCCTCCCTTCTTAAAGCGTGAATGACAGAATTTACCATTTTCTTGGTGGTTTAAGAATCATTGTTATGAACATTAATTATTATACTGGGATAAAAAGATTCTTATGGATTGTTAGGATATATAAAGGATATTTGTCCTTACCCAGTAATCCTAAGACTCCTGTGATTTTAAATTGTTAGTTGGATTTTTTAATAGTTTTTATCTTTTTCCCCTTATTATAGTTGGTTAGCTACCAATGTGTATTCTTGTAGCAACCACTCTTTTTTTCTAAATCCATCCTGGGTTAAGATTGAAATCTTGTTAGAATTATGCAAAAAATAAAAATAAGAAGGATCTGAATCAGAGCCTGGGAGGACTACCCTGGATCCTAAATATTAACGTTAGTGCTCAATAAAGTGCATCTAAATGCAAATGTTTTGATGTCTCTTCAGTTTTTCTTATATTTTTCCAGCTATTAGTTGTGTTTGAAATAGCTGAACCTGCCATATAAGTGATCTCCATTAATATTTCTGAATATTTTTGAGCAAGCTTTGAGGATTTACATGGTGATTATATGGTTTTACTTTACTACTAGACAATGCCTTGCCTTTTTCTACTTAGAGCATCATGCTTACCTTTTTTTTTATTAGTAAACTGGATTCTACTTCCAAGTTCCTCATCCTGTCTAGGTAACCCTTTGCTTTTATCTGTTTGAGAATCAGTCTTCCATGTCACACCTGGTCAGAGCCATGCCTTATTGCTTCAGAGCAGTCCCTTTTTCGTTCTCCTTCATAGAGCTTCCCTCACTATAATGAAAGCTTCCTGAAGACAGGGACTGCCTTGACTCCATTTACTTGAATCCTCAGTTTAGCACAGAGCCTGAAGCATTGTAAGAGCTTGACAAATCTATCTATCCATATCTCTCTATCTATCCATCCATCCATATATGTATCTTTTCATCTCTCTCTGTCTATCCATCTATCTCTCTGTCTCCACCTCTAAGTTCCCCCAGGCTTGATATCGAAAGAACAAGCCCTTGATGTGGTAACACAGCTATGTCCCATAGATGGCAGTAAAAACATTTTTTAAACACTTCTCTTCACCTTTCTTTAGAATCCAAGCTCCTTAAGGGAAAGAAAATGAATGCTCAAGCCTCTAGAGTAATAATTAGCAAATGGACCATATTCTTTTGAAATTTGGCATGGAATATTATTAAATTAAATATTAAAGGAGGTAATAGTTATCATATTTTGCACTTATAAAAGGTACTTTCATCTAAAGACTTTAAATGCATGCCTGAGTCACGTAACAGAGGGAAAAAAACAAAATGAAACAAACCCTGAATAAGGTCAGAAGTCAGAGGGAGATGTGCTTTACATTCAGAGCCAGAACTTCCACTACAAAATGAAGCCATGAGACTTTCCCTCCCCCTTTAAATGTCCAGGAAGTGATGCAGGTTAAAGGAAAAACAGGGTACTAGCTGATGAAGCCACCCACTCCCCAGATTTTGCACATTTGAGTTAAAGCTGTAAATGCTTCCTACTAACCCCCCCACTCCCACCCATCCTTTCCAGCGAAAACAACAATGATGCTTTGCCTCATGTGGACAGCATTAGTATTCATGGGGTGCCAAGCAAATTGAGAAAGCCTTTTTCTATTCCCTGCCCTGCATTAAAGCTTAATTATCAGCATATCCTTGTATGTGTTCTTATGTGGGCAGAATAAATACAGCAAAAGATGAATATCAGTCCTGGGAACTATATTTCACTTATTCTTTATCTCAGGGCATGGGGAGAAGAAAGAAGTATCTAGCATGTATATAAGGTAAAGACTTCAAATCTATAAAATTTTGCCTTCATACTTGTCTCTCGTTAAAACTGTGACTTAAGTTTACCACAGAAATTTCAGCTCTAGTGAAAGAACATTAAAATCCTCTTTTCTTGTCACCATGGTGTAGTGACTTGACAACCAGAAGACAGACACCCTGACTGTCTTGGGGAATACGTGTTTTGAAATAAAGGAAGGTTGATTCCCCCCACCCCCTAATGCATCAGCATTCACTTGGGTTCTTACTAGGACAGCCATGTTATTAAAAACAACAACAACAACAAAAAAACGCTCATACTTTGCAAAATCCAGACTCAATGCATAGGGATAACACCCATGGAAGGGATGTAAAATAGAGGGGTGTAAAGTAATGGGAATAAAGTGAATATCTAGAAAATGAATATGGTAATATCTGATTTCTCTGACCTCAATGTGAATGATGGATATTTCATCTAAATGGACTTTTCCATAGTTTTTTTTTTTTTTTAAGCAAAACAAATTTGTGTTATATTGGCTATATCTGAAAACCTATGTCTCATTCTATACCTATGGATCATCATCTCTCTGCCAGTGAGGAAATGTGCCTTATCAGAATTCTGGAGTTCTGACTGGTAATTATATTAGAAGAGTTGTCTTTCAAAGTTGCTATCCTTTACAAGATTATAGGCAATGTATAACTTATTATCTTGGTTTTGCTCACTCCATTCTTCATCATTCACTATGAGCCTTTTCAGGTTACTCTGAATCCACCCCTTCCATCAGTTAGAACAACAATATCCTTTTCTTTGTGTTCCATAAACTATCCAGCCATTCCCCAACTGACAAATACCTACTTTGTTTCCAGTTCTTTGCTATAACAAAAAAGTATTCCTTTAAATATGTTTGCACATATTAGTTCTTTGTTTCTGTCTTTAATCTGTTTGGGACATACTCCTAGGGCCAACGGGTTTTTATACTGTTTAGTGACTTTTGAAGAACTATTACCAATTACTTCCCAGAATGGTTATACCATTTCATAGGTCCACCCACGTCACATCAACATACCTGTCCTCCCACAGCCCCTCCCACAGTTGTTATTTTCCTTTTTTGTCTTCTTTGTCTATCATCAGAGTATGAAGTGGAAACTCAAATTTTTTTTAATTTGCATTTCTCTTATTATTAGTAATTTGAAGTATTTTTAATATAATTGCTGACAAGTTTGCATTTCTCTTTTTGAAGATTGCCTATTCACAACCTTTAGAGGCAGCAGTGATGGTCTAGTTGATAGAATACTGGACCCATATTTAATGTTGCTCAGTAGTTTCAGTGGTGTCCAACTCATTGTGACGCAGTTTTCATAGCAAAGTTACTAGAGTGGTTTGCCATTTCCTTCTCCAGCTTATTTTACAGATGAGAACATTAAGACAAATAAGAGTGAGTGACTTGCTCAGGAGCATACATCAGTCTAAGACCAGATTTGAACTTAGAAAGAAGTTTTCCTTACTCCAGATCCAGCACTCTGTCTACTGTGCCACCTCATTACCCCAATATCAGTAAGACCTGAGTTCAAATTAAGCCCCAATCCTTAATAGCAATGTGACCCTAGACAAGGACTTCTTAAATTTTTTCACTCATGACCCCTTTTTGCCTAAGAAATTTTTACATTACACCATTTCAAGTCTAAGTCAATGTGGCAGCATTTGTGCTTACACAATGCAAAGGGTGCATGTTATGTTCAGAACTAAGGCTGCAGTGAAGTTACATGACCCAACACAGGCAAGCCCTGCCAGAAATATCTCGGATTCATTACAGTTTGATTTTGAATTATTTTATGGTCAAAAATCTTTTACTGTTACCAAATTTTTTGCGACCTCCACATTTAGTTATGGGACCCCATATGGATCACAACCCATAGTTTAAGAAGCTTTACCCTAAAATAAGTCATGGTACTTCTGCCTGCTTTTGCTTCAATAATAAAATGGGAATAATAGTGAAGATCAAATGAAATAACATTTGTAAAGCACCCAGCACAGTGCTTTGTTCATAGTAGTTGCTTAATAAAATCTTGCTTTCTTAGCTTCTTTCCTTCCTTCTCCCCCCTGTACCCATCTATTTATTGGAGAATAGCTCTTCTTTATATATGTGTGTGTGTGTGTATGTATGCATCAGTTCCCTGTATATCTTGGATATCAAATTCTTTTATAGTGCCATCTTCAATATTAATATCACATTTTCTTTTATAATGTATTGTAGAATATATCATAAAGCATTGGTCTAAGGCTTATTTCTCTCAGGCTGTTTTTTTAGTTGCCAACTTTTATCAAACAGCTCTTTTGGAGGAATTTATATTTTCTGATTCATCAAGCCCTGAGTTACTGAATTGTCTTTTTCTTTCTGATTTCCTCATCTAGTCTGTTCCACAGATCTACTTATTTAATTTTTAACACTACCAAATGATTTTGATGACTCTTCTTTATAATATAGTTTAAAGTCTGAAAGTATTATTTCTCTTTATCCCTTTTTTATTTCTCCTAATATTCCAGAAATTTCATTTTTCCAAATGACTTTTGTTTTGTCTTTCTTACTCCCCTAATTTGTTTATTATATGACCATTTACCTAGAGATTATGTATCCATCTGAATTTTATTGTAGTATACAATGAGATACTATTCAAACCTAATTTATTTACAATTTTCCTAATAGTTTTATCAAATAGGGGATCTTCACCCTAGTAATTATTGCCATTGATTTTATATTCAGTACATAGCTGGTTCCATTGATCAATTTTTCTATTTTTAACCATTGATGATTACTCTCTGCTTTGCTATCTTACCTGGTTTCAACCCATGGAACAAGTTGTTCTTCTCAGAATAAGTTCAACATCTCTAAACTAATCACTATTTTGCTAAATCAAGCCTTAAATGACCTTATCACTCACAGCCTCCTCTCCCTTCTGTTTGTAGAGCTGAAAGGCAGAGTTTCAAACTCTTTTCAATGCCCTCCTTTATAGAGGGAAGAAAATGCACTTTGCATCTGCTAGTCTGTCTGGTTTCAACTCCACTGAACAAGATGCCCCTGGCTAAATACTCCCTAGACTCCCATTTCCTCCTTCCCCAAGCTCCCCTAAATCCCTGCTTTCCCGTGTTCTTTTGTGTTTTGTCCCTGCCTTTAAATGATAAGCTTCTTGTGGACAGGGAGTGTCTTTTTTTTTTTTAAATTATCTTCAGCACTTAGCATAGAGACTGGGACATAGTAGGTGCTTAGAAATGTTTACTAGATTGGATTATTTATTTGATGATTCCTATTTTGTTGTATAGTTTAAAATCTGCTGTTATTAATTACCCTTCCTTCACAATTCTCTTGTGAGGTTCTTGACCTTTTGTTCCTTTAGATTAATTTTGTCATTATTTTGTCTAGTTTTATGGCATTGAATTTCTAAATTAATTTAGGTAGTATTGTCACTTTAAAAATATTAGCAGAATCTAATCATGAGCAATTAATTCTTCTTCACTTTTGAATTCACTTTTGAAACATGAACAGTACTCTATTTCTAACAAGTGTTCATAAAACCCCTTTTTGAAGACCTCTGAAGGATGCACATTCATTACACTCCGGAATAGCTCTGATTACCATTATGTTTACCATTATGTTTTTCCTTTAAATTCAATTTCTTGGTAGCATCCACTTATTGATCTAGTTCTGACCCCTGAGGCCAAGCAAAATAAGTCTACTCCCTCTTTAATTTTCATAATTTTTACATATGTTTTCTAAGATATATGGCACTTTTTCTTGTTTTCTAAAACAGAATGCTGACTTGACAGCTCAAGATCATCAATATCCTGTAGGAATGCCTCTTACTGCATAGTACACCACTGAAGTGTGTGTAGCTGCTAAAGGGCCCCAGACCACTATGCTATTTGAATTCATGCATCTGCTTTTTATAGTTTTTCTGTCTTCTTTGCAGTTAGGCTTACAGCTGTCCTTTCTTGCACCTGTCACTACATCTGCCTCTAGCAGCCCATCTTTTCCTTCTCCTTTAAAATTTTTGACTTGAGACTTTTAATCTGCTGAGGATAAGGAAATTAAGGGAACAAAATTGTTAGGCTTAATTGCAAAATGAGAGTCAACTAATTCTGAATGAAATCCCAAGAAACCCTCCAATAAAAAAAAGTTCTTGAGCTTTAGAATGTTACCAGTTAGAATTACAAATAAGACTTGGTAATATGTATGTGGCATTATTCAATTTATTTCAGGAATCATTTATTCAGGGCCTGATATATACAAAGTATTATTCTAGATATATAGTAATGAAATAAGGAATAGACACTGCTCTCAAGAAGCTTGTAGTCAATAAGAATGTGTTTGTGGTAGTGATAAAGGAGATGTCCAGATAACTATGATACAAGGCACAATGGGATTAAGAAAGAGGAGAGGTTTAGATCAAAGCTTCTTAAACCATGGGTTGGGACTCCATATGGAGTTTCATTGTGGGAGGTCACAAAAAAAAATGTGGCAAAAGCAAAAGATTTCTGAACCCAACAATCAAAAATTAATCCAAAATCAAACACATAATAAATTTGAGGTGTTCCTGGCAACACTTGCCCATGTAACTTCACTCCAGTCTTAGTTCTGAACACATAATACACATTCTGCACTGTGCATGCATGAACGCTACCAGAAACACCTCCACTCAGATTTGAGACAGATCATGTAAAAATTTCTCAGGCAGAAAGGACTCTTGAGTGAAAATGTTTAAGAAGCCCTGCATTAGATAATATTAAATGAGAAATCTAGTTTGGGAGAGACCATTTTCATCTGAGTAGGAAGAATTAAGGATTGATTTTATTCATTCCATACTTTTGAA
Organism: Sminthopsis crassicaudata; assembly: GCF_048593235.1. NCBI lineage: Eukaryota > Metazoa > Chordata > Mammalia > Dasyuromorphia > Dasyuridae > Sminthopsis > Sminthopsis crassicaudata. The sequence continues at coordinate 595,327,570 of NC_133617.1, forward strand.
ATTAAATATACTGATTTTACTTAGAATAAACAATAATTATATATGCATGGATTTCTTCCTCTTTGTGTGTAATTTACATGAATAAAGACCATTTACTGATATAAGCTATTGTCTTTTACAATAGGAGTGGCCCTAGTGTTACTATGAGTATACCTACCATTCTTTCATTTTATAAAAAGCTTTGCACTCATTTGACTGCATTTGCTAAGCCCATGCCATTATAAAGATGGATTCTGAACACAAATGCCATTTCCATCTCCCAGTGCATGTCATGTAGGAATCACACTTTATGGAGCTGGGCACAACAAAATCTATATAAGAATAATCCTGTATTAAAAAAATTGTTTTCTCTGGCCCTTACCCACAAAACAGTCACCCTGTACTGGGGAGTACTTGAATAATGTTTTACCAAAAATGGGGAGATGAGAGTCAAGTTAACAGACATCCCAGTAGCTTTTGCTTTGTCATTAAGTGTCAGTCAGCTATTCTTTTCCTCCCAGACCTTTCTACCTCAAATATCTTGATACCCTAAAAACTAAAAAAAAAAAAAGAAAAAAGAAAAAACTAGAACCACCCACATTAAAAAAAAAAACATCACTATCACCAGAACTTTGAAGAGCTCAGAAGAGCAAGGATAGGGGTTCTTCATCTCTTGCTTCTTTCCAGTATATGTCAATATTTCACTATACATACATACATACATACATATACTATATATACATACATCATACATATATATATAATACAGAGCTATAACTAGCACAAGACTTGAATGGCTTTAGTCCAAGTTACAGACAGAAGAGGTGTACTTCCTGCTTAGGAAGAACAATCCCAACAGTAACCATCATCTGTACCTAGCCTTCTGGTTCTCTATGACATCCCCGATTGCTCTACCTTCAAGATTCCTGTTGATACAGCACCTTCCTCACAAGAGTGCCACCCTTCCATCTCCAATGAAATAAGGTGAGGGGGATATGAACACTCACTTTTTTAGGATGATTGCTCCTAGAGTGTAAGTGTACCTGCTTTCTATTGCTTCCTCACTTCCATTCCTACCTCATATCCAGCCTCAGTCTTCTTGCTTTTGGGGTAATTTCTCTTGCAACCCTTTAAAAATGTTTATCCTGTTTCTTTAGTGAGGTTTTCCTCTAAAGTTTCTTCACAAACCAAAGGTAGACCATAGAATCATAGATTTTTTGAAGAGAATTCAGAGGTGATTTGGTCAAATCAATACCTAAACAGTAATCCCCTTCAAATTCGATCAATGTTCTGAAGAAATAATCCTCTCCCTTCAGTATTGGGGAGGGAAGAGAGGCAGCCTTGTGAGAAAGGTGCTACAGCAACAGGAACCTTGAAAGTGGGGCATCCAGGAAGTAGCACAAACTGGTGGAGGCCCAGAAGGCTAGGTACAGGAGATGGTGGTTGTAGATGGGATTATTTCTGCTAGGAAGGAAGTCTGTACTGGCTGGCAGTACTCTAGGCTAAAGCCCTGTGGTAAATGTAGCTCTAGAGAAGGGAAAGGGAAGCAAATAAGCACTTATATAATTCCTACTATGTTTGAGAATCTGTGAAGAGAATTTTTTTTACAAATATTACCTCATAACAAACCTTCAAGGTGGGTGCTATTATTATCCCCATTTTATATAATTTGCCCAGTATCATATACCCAGTAAGATCTAAAGTTGGATCTGAACTCAGATTTTTCTGAGGCCCAGCCCTATCCACTGCTCTACCAACTGCTTGTTTAATTGTTTTCAGTCATGTTTGACTCTTTGTGACACCCCCTGCCCCAGAGCTGTTCATATATCTATATGTCTGTATATATGTATATGAGTGTATATGGTTTTTTCTCTTTCTTTTTTTTTTTCTATTTTTCTCTTTCATTTAGTTGCATCTCTGTACTAAGGAAAGAGAGAGAGGGGCACTGGAAAGGACTACACAGTAAGTGGTGTCAAGACCTCTCATCTTCCCCTTTCTGTCGTATACAGAAGGTCCCGAAACTTAGAGTTAGACTTTGAGGATTCCCTATATACTTTGGTCCTTTACTGAAATGTAAATTCCTTAAGGGCAGGATCATGTCTCTTTTCATATGTATATTCCCAGGTCAAAGAATATAGTAGACAGTTAATAAATGTTTGCGGAATTCAATTTTATATAATAACTGACCCATTAATCTATTTGATATGTAAAGGTTAAGATTTGGTGCCCTAAGTTTAGATAAAACTTAGCTCATTCTTTAAAAGATTTGTTTTGCTTTTTTCTGATTTTTTTTTTTTTGGTAATTCAAATATAACAGAAGTATATAAGAAATATTTTAACAAATATTCCTTATTAGAGTAAACTTGCTTGTTTACCTTGAAGAACAATATGATACCCAAGGCTATTTTTAAGAATCAATTGTTTTGATGTCTCTATGATATCTGGAAAGGGGACACAAACAAAGAAAAATTTGGAGTTAGTGTCAAATCACCTAGATTTACTGCCAGAAAAGAGTGATGCTATGATAAGGTGCTCTAAATCACTATTGATCAGAAAAATGCAAATTAAGACAACTCTGAGGTACCAATACATTTCTAAAGAATGATGAATGTTGGAGGGATGTGGGAAAACTGGGATACTAATGCATTGTTGGTAGAACTGTGAATGGATCTAGCCATTCTGGAGAGCAATTTGGAACTATGCTCAAAGGACTATCAAACTACATATCTTTTGATTCAGCAATGTTTCTACTGGGCTTATATCCCAAAGAGAATTTAAGGAGGTAAAGGGACCCATATGTGCAAAAATGTTTGTGGCAGCCCTTTTTGTAGTAGCAAGAAACTGGACACTAAGTGGATGTCCATCAGTTGCAGAATGGCTGAATAACTTATGGTATATGGATGTTATGGAATATTATTGTTCTGTAAGAAACTGATCATCAGGATGATTTCAGAGAACATAGAGATATTTACATGAACTGATGCTAAGTGAAATGAAGATCATTGTACATGGCAACAAGATTATAAGATGATGGGTGTGATTCTTCTTAACAGTGAGATAATTCAGGCCAGTTCCAATGATCTTGTGATGATGAGAGCCATCTAAACCTAGGGAGAGGACTACGGTTACTAAGGGTGGATGACAACATAACATTTTCACTTCTTTTGTTGTTTGTTGTTTGCTTGAATTTTATTTTATTTTTTATTTTCTCATTTTTCTTCTTTTTGATCAGATTTTCCCTTCTGCAGCAAGATAATTGTATAAATTGTATGCCTATATTTGATTTCCATATATTTTTACCATGTTTAGCATATATTGGGTTATTTGCCATTTGGGGAGTGGGGGAATGGGGGAGAAAATTGGAGCACAAGTTTTTGCAAGGGTCAATGTTGAAAAATTTTCCTTACACATGTTTTGAAAATAAAAAGCTTCAATTTAAAAAAGAAAAGAAAAGAATGGTGGGCTATAACAGCAATGGTGTCAATGGCAATTACTTCAATGATAATAACTAACATTTACATAGTGCTTTAAGATTGGCAAAACACTTTACAAATATTATCTTTATCCTCACAACAGCCCTGGGAGATGGATACAATTATTATATCAATTTTATAGAGTAGGAAGTTGAGATAGACTCAGGTTAAGGGATTTGTCCAGGATCACACATCTAGTAAGTTTTTGAGACTGAATTTGAACTCGGTGGTATCTTTTAAGAGTATGATAGTTTATATTGGGCAAAAAGGTATCCATGGATTGATGTCTTACCTCAGTACACAGCAAAAAAAGGGAGGGACAGAGCAGTGGGAGGGTAGAAATAAAGGTATGACACTCTGCTTTTACTTTCCTAAGAAACAAAAAGGAATCTTAGAAGTTCCAGAGAGTTGGCATTTAACTAGGGAACACTCCTTGTTACATACCCTTATGGAGGGTTGGAAAGATGAGGTCCTTTGAACAGCCAATAAGTTTCCAGGACTATAGGAAATAGGTACAAATGGCCAAAATAAAATAATCAAAGCCAGAAGCAATATTACCAGTCAATGATGTTATCAAGAACCTAATGAATTCTTATTGACTAACAGATCAAATTGTAGAGTATTGTGTAGGGAAGGCCTTCCTACCTGGAAGCCTCGAGTCCCCATACTGTAACATATAACCTCAAATGTCAAAACTTCTATTCCTGTTTCTGGAAATAGGCACATCCTTAAGAAGAGGGAAAAGACTTCAGCAGGATTTTTGAAAAAAATCAGCAGTCTAGGGGCATTTGTCTCATCACTTGACCATTTTTCCTAGGGTCAACTATAGTCTTGAAATGCTCATTCTACTCATTTCTGCAGTCCCACATAAATGAGTAGTACCTTAATCACACTAAGGAAAAAAACTCTTGGAATTTATTTTCTTGAAATACATAAAATATATTCCTCTAACATTTTTGTGAATCAAGAGATGTTCCAAGAGATTCACAGATTGCTTCTAGAAAAGGAAGGAAAGATTCCTAAGGACCACTGTGACCATGCTAGTTAGCTTGCTTATTCAAGAAACCTCTATAATGCTCTCCTATACTCCATAATACTTATTATACTTAATAATAACAATTAAATGGTATTGGCTAGTTCTGATAACATCGATGGCTTACTGCCACAGAAATTATCTTAAAACCTCATGTTCATTTGCTACACTTATGGAATGTCTAGTTAGTTAGATGTAGCTTCCCAGAGCCAATGCCTGATCAAAGTTTATTCTTCCACCCACATGAGTCTGAAGTATCTCCTTGACTCCTGCTAACAAGCTAGAGACTGATTCCTCAGTGAACTTCCTCATGGGAATTCATTCCTGACAGACTCAAATGGAAAAAAATCTTCCCAGCTGAGCCCCAAATCCACCTAAAGGATGCAATCTGACTATCAGATATAGATACCAAGTGTTTTGGAGTGAAAGTCAATAAGGATTGACCTTCTTGAGGGTTCTATACAGTTTGTTGAAATTTAAGGCTTAAAACAGTGTTCTTTGAATATAGTAGAAGGTAAATAAATGGTTGCTGATTGAATAAATAGATGAATGAAGTTAAGAACTACAAGAGCTTCTTTAGGAGTAAGGACCACTGGAGAAGCCTTAAATAGCTAACTAGCTAGCATTTCCTTTAATTAAATGTTTGATGTCAGCAGCAATCTTACTGGGAACTCTCCCTGGTACTACCATGAAGGTCAATTTTGTCTATTGATTGATTCTGTCATGACTTGAAATCGTCTGATCAAGTTATCAAAAAATCATGGTATTATAGCACTTTCTAGCTGAAAATAATCTAAAAACATTTAGTAGATTCCTCATTTATCAAGTTATTGTAGTAGCGACTTCCAGCCAAGATGGCAGCATGGAGGCTGCTTGAGTTCCACGTTTTCTCTCATGACAAAGCCTTGGAGTTAATGATTGACTGGAAAAGAAATAATCATCAATAGAAGATATCCTTGAAATTCACCAGAGAAAGTCTGTGTTTGCTAGGAGGAGGGTCAAACAGACTGGGTGCAGACTGAGGGCAGGTAGCAAGAGCGAGACAGGCAGCTTACACAGCTCAGACTGGAGGGGGTAGGGGTGCAGTGTCTGCTGTTTCTGCGAAAAGACTTTTTCCCCAGTGTGGATGTTCTGTCTTGGCGGCAAGCCAGGAGCAGTGGAGAGGGTACACTGGAGGTGAAGAATAAACACCGGAAAGCTAGCATCTCTGGGGACCCGGCCACCCCACCCCCACCCGGAGTGACTCAATGCCTTCTCAGAGCCTCAGAGTGCAGATGCAGCACAGCCATCACTGTCCTGTTAGTGCCTCGCTACTGTCTCCCTCAGTTTGTAGAGGAAGCCCGATACACCATCCAGCCCCATCCCCCCCAAAAAAAACCAGACCAATTGTTTCTCTTGTCAATTTGTTTTCTTCGATTCACGCTCTGACAAAATGAACAAAAAATTTAAAAGGGCTCTAACCATTGACAGCTTCTGTATGGAGAGAGAGCAGACTTCAAATACTGAGGAGACCAAAATCGGATTGTCTCCAGAGGAATCCCCTAAGGGGAATATGAGCTGCTCCTCAAAACAAAAGAATCTCATAGAGGAAATCAAAAAGGCTCTCACAAGAGAGCTAGAAGAAAAATGGGAAAAGGAAAGGGAAGTTTGGAAAGAGAGATTGGAGAAGTCATCCAGAGTGGATAAAGAGATCAAATCATTGAGAAATAAAATTAGTGAGCTGGAAAAAGAAAACAGCTCTCTAAAAAATAAAATGGATGAAATGGAAAAAAAATTCCATAGAAGAAAAAAACTCAATTGGACAATTACAAAAAGATATAAAAAAGTGAGTGAAGAAAATACATCATTGAAAATTAGAATGGAGCAAGTAGAAATGAATGACTCAAGGAGAAACCAAGAAGTAGTCAAGCAAAACCAGAAAAATGAAACAATTGAAAAGAATGTCAAGTACCTTATTGGAAAGACAACAGACCTGGAAAACAGATCCAGGAGACAACAATTTGAGAATAATCAGATTCCCTGAAAAATGTGAGGAAAAAAACAGCCTGGACACTATTTTCCAGGAAATTATCAAAGAGAACTGCCCAGACGTTTTGGAAACAGAGGGTAAAATAGACATTGAAAAAATTCGTCGATCACCTACTGAAAGGGACCCTAAAATCAAAACGACAAGAAATATATTGGTCAAGTTCAAGAACCATCAGACAAAGGAAAAAATACTGGAAGCTGCTAGAAAAAAAGCAATTCAGATATGGAGGTCCCACAATAAGGATAACCCAGGATCTAGCAGCGTCCACATTAAAAGAACGAAGGGCCTGGAACATGATATTCTGAAAGGCTAAGGAACTTGGTTTGCAGCCAAGAATAACTTACCCAGAAAAAATGAGCATCATTTTCCAGGGAAGAAGATGGACATTTAACGAAATAAATGAATTCCATCTATTCTTGATGAAAAAACCAGACCTACACAAAATGTTTGATCTTCAAATACAGAACTCAAGAGATTTCTAAAAAGGTAAAAAGAAATCTTGAGAACTATATTTCTGCCATAGAGATATGTAAAGAACACATGTTCCTAGAAACTAGAGGTGGAAAGGAAATTATATCATAAAAAAGGGTAAAGTGGTGGCACTACATCTCATGAAGAGGCAAAGGTAATCTATTATATCTGAGAGAAAGAAAGGAAGGAGATGAACATAGTGTGAATCAATAGACATATTCGATTTATGGTGAAACTTCTTCCACTTCATTGAAAAGTAAGAGGGAAGGAGTAAGCTAAAGGTAAGGCAATACAGAAATTGTGAGAAAAAGGAGTAAATAGGAAGTAGAACTTTAAGGTGGGGGAGGGATACTAAAAAGGGAGGGCTATGAAAAGCAAGTGGTGTTCACAAGTTTAATACTGGGTATGGGGGTAAGAGGGAAGGAAAGGAGAAAAGCATAAGCAGGAGTTAACAGGATGGCAAGCAATATAGAATTAGTCATTCTAACCATAAATGTGAATGGGGTAAACTCCCTCATAAAGAGGAAGCAGTTAGCAGACTGGATTAAAAGTCAGAATCCTACTATATGTTTTTTACAAGAAACACACCTGAAACAGGGTGAGACAGTCAAACTAAAAGTAAAAGGGTGGAGCAGAATCTACTATGCTTCAGGTGAAGCCAAAAAAGCAGGGATAGCCATCCTCATCTCAGATCAAGCAAAAACAAAAATTGATCTAATTAAAAGAGATAAGGAAGGGCATTATATCCTGCTAAAGGGTAGCATAGATAATGAAGCAGTATCAATATTAAACATATATGCATCAAGTAGTGCAGCATCTAAATCCTTAAAAGAGAAATTAAGAGAGCTGCAAGAAGAAATAGACAGCAAAATTATAATAGTGGGAGATCTTGCACTCTCAGAATTAGATAAATCAAATGACAAAATAAATAAGAAATAAGTCAAAGAGATAAATGGAATACTAGAAAAGTTTGATATGATAGATCTGTGACAAAAGCTAAATGGAGACAGAAAGGAGTATACTTTCTTCTCAGCAGTTCATGGAACCTATACAAAAATTGATCATATACTAGGACATAAAAATCTCAAAATCAAATGCAGTAAGGCAGAAATAGTAAATGCATCCTTTTCAGACCACAATGCAATTAAAATTACATTTAATAAAAAGCCAGGTGAAAATAGACCAAAAAATAATTGGAAACTAAATAATTTTATACTAAAGAATGATTGGGTAAAACAGCAAATCATAGACATAATTAATAACTTCACCCAAGAAAATGACAATAATGAGACATCATACCAAAATGTGTGGGATACAGCCAAAGCAGTAATAAGGGGAAGTTTTATATCTCTACAGGCCTACTTGCATAAAATAGAGAAAGAGAGGGCCAACGAATTCGGCTTACAACTAAAATTGCTAGAAAAGGAACAAATTAAAAACCCCCAGACAAACACAAAACTTGAAATTCAAAAAATAAAAGGTGAGATTAATAAAATTGAAAGTAAAAGAACTATTGAATTAATTAATAAAACTAAGAATTGGTTCTGTGAAAAAAACAACAAAATAGACAAACCCTTAGTAAATCTGATTAAAAAAATGAAAGAGAAAAAAGCAAATTGTTAGTCTTGAAAATGAAAAGGGAGAACTCACCACTAATGAAGAGGAAATTAGAACAATAGTTAGGAGCTACTTTGCTCAACTTTATGCCAATCAATTCGATAACTTAAATGAAATGGAAGAATACCTTCAAAAATATAGCTTGCCCAGATTAACAGAGGAAGAAGTAAGTAGTCTAAATAGTCCCATTTCAGAAAAAGAAATAGAATAAGCTATTAACCAACTCCCTAAGAAAAAATCCCCAGGACCAGATGGATTTACATGTGAATTCTACCAAACACTTAAAGAACAATTAAGTCCAATGCTATATAAACTATTTGAAAAAATAGGGATTGAAGTAGTCCTACCAAATTCCTTTTATGACACAGACATGGTACTGATAACTAAACCAGGTAGAGTGAAAACTAAGAAAGAAAACTATAGACCAATTTCCTTAATGAATATTGATGCTAATATCTTAAATAAGATATTAGCAAAAAGACTTCAGAAAATCATCCCCAGGATAATACACTATGATCAAGTAGGATTTATACCAGGAATGCAAGGCTGGTTTAATATTAGGAAAACTGTTAGTATAATTGACCATATTAATAATCAAATTAATAAAAACCATATGATCATCTCAATAGATGCAGAAAAAGCATTTGATAAAATCCAACATCCATTCCTACTAAAAATGCTCCAAAGTATAGGAATAAATGGACTATTCCTTAAAATAATGAGCATATATTTAAAACCATCAGTAAACATCATATGTAATGGAGATAAACTGGAACCTTGCCCTGTAAGATCAGGAGTGAAACAAGGTTGCCCACTATCACCATTACTATTCAATATAGTACTAGAAACACTAGCCTCGGCAATAGAGAAAGAGATTCAAGGAATTAGAGTAGGAAATGAGGAAATCAAACTATCACTCTTTGCAGATGACATGATGGTATACTTAGAGAACCCCAAAGACTCTGCTAAAAAGCTATTAGAAATAATTCAGAACTTTAGCAAAGTTGCAGGATACAAAATAAATCCACATAAATCCTCAGCATTTTTATACATTACCAACACAATCCAAGAGCAAGAGATACAAAGAGAAATTTCATTCAAAATAACGGTCGATAGTATAAAATATTTGGGAATATATCTACCAAAGGAAAGTCAGGAATTATATGAGAAAAATTATGAAACACTTGCCACAAAAATAAAGTCAGATTTAAATAATTGAAAAGACATTGAGTGCTCTTGGATAGGCTGAGCGAATATAATTAAGATGACAATACTCCCTAAACTAATCTATTTATTTAGTGCTATACCAATCAGACTCCCAAGAAACTATTTTAATGCCTAGAAAAAATAACAACAGAATTCATATGGAACAACAAAAGGTCGAGAATTTCAAGGGAAGCAGTGAAAAAAAAATTAAATGAAGGTGGTCTAGCTGTACCTGATCTAGAACTATATTATAAAGCAAGAGTCACCAAAACCATTTGGTATTGGCTAAGAAATAGACTAGTTGATCAGTGGAATAGATTAGGTTCACAGGGCAAGACAAACCCAAAGATCCCAACTTTTGGGATAAGAATTCATTATTTGACAAAAACTGCTGGGAAAACTGGAAATTAGTATAGCAGAAACTAGGCATAGATCCACATTTAACACCACACACTAAGATAAGATCAAAATGGGTCCAAGATTTAGGCATAAAAAACGAAATCATAAATAAATTGGAGGAACATGGATGGTTTACCTCTCAGACTTGTGGAGGAAGAAGGAGTTTGTGTTCAAGGGAGAACTAGAGACCATTATTGATCACAAAACAGAAAAATTTGATTACATCAAATTAAAAAGTTTTGCACAAACTAAACTAATGCAAACAAGATTAGAAGGGAAGTAACAAATTGGGAAAACATTTTTATAGTTAAAGGTTCTGATAAAGGCCTCATCTCCAAAATATACAGAGAATTGACTTTAATTTATAAGAAATCAAGCCATTCTCCAATTGATAAATGGTCAAAGGATATGAACAGACAATTCTCAGATGATGAAATTAAAACTATTTCCACTCATATGAAAGTGTTCCAAATCACTATTGATCAGAGAAATGCAAATTAAGACAACTCTGAGATACCACTACACACCTGTCAGATTGGCTAAGATGACAGGAACAAATAATGATGAATATTGGAGGGGCTGTGGGAAAACTGGGACACTGATCCATTGTTGGTGGAGTTGTGAAAGAATCCAACCATTCTGTAGAGCAATCTGGAATTATGCCCAAAAAGTTATCAAAATGTGCATATCCTTTGACCCAGCAGTGCTACTACTGGGCTTATATCCCAAGGAAATACTAAAGAAGGGAAAGGGTCCTGTATGTGCCAAAATGTTTGTGGCAGCTCTTTTCATAATGGCTAGAAACTGGAAAATGAATGGATGTCCATCAATTGGAGAATGGTTGGGTAAATTATGGTATATGAATGTTATGGAATATTATTGTTCTGTAAGAAATGATCATGCATTTCTGTGGTCAGAGACTTACATCAACTGATGCTGAGTGAAACGAGCAGAACTAGGAGATCATTATACACTTCAACAATGATACTGTATGAGGATGTATTCTGATGGAAGTGGATATCTTCAACATAGAGAAGAGCTAATCCAATTCCAATTGATCAATGATGGACAGAATCAGATACAACCAGAAAAGGAACACTGGGAAATGAGTGTAAACTGTGATCATTTTTTTTATTCCCAGATTATTTTTACCTTCCGAATACAATTCTTCCTTTGCAACAACAACAAAATTCGGTTCTGCACATATATATTGTACCTAGGATATACTATAAGATATTTAATATGTATGGGAATTTCTGTCATCTAGGGGAGGGGGTGGAGGGAAGGAGGGGAAAAATTCAGAACAGAAGGGAGTACAAGGGATAATGTTGTAAAAAAAAAATTACCTATGCATATGTACTGTCAAAAAAAGTTATAATTATAAAATTAATTTTTAAAAAGTTATTATAGTAGCTGCCACTTACATAAAATTTTACAAAAATTATTTATATCCATTTTGGTGGAACATCCATTTATGATGGCTCATTCAATGGGCAAGTATTTATTTACTATCCATAATGTACTGGCCACTCTTCTCATTACTGGAGAAAAAAATAAAAAGCAACAATTCCTTTTCAGAAGTAATCTACATTTTAAATGAGTGAGCCAATATGCACTTATATAAGTATACACAAAGCACAGAGAATACAGAAATCTCTGGCACTAGCAGCTAGAGAGACCAGTAAAGACTGTGCAGAAGATCATGATTGATTTGAGTCTTAAATGAAGGTAGAGGATTTCAAGAAATTTCAAGAAGGTAGAGGGTGTCTATTACAGATAGAGGAATAACTAAAACAAAGTTGTAGAAATAAAATGTGGGATCACGTGCAGAAAACTTTCAAAAAAGACTATATGATTTGGCCTTAGAAGGTGGTAATATGAATGAAGCTGAAAAAGTATGTTGGAGCCAGACCGAAGAATATGAATGTTGGACCAAGTTGTAGAGACCTTTAAATTCCATATGAGATTATATTTTATCCTAAAAGTCCCACAGGGAACTACTGTCTCTAATCATCTTACACCTCCAAAGAAACCAGTTATGTTACTGGGCCAAAGAGATGCCCCTGGGTCAGGAGACTCAAGTATGCACGGTGGAATTTATGCCAGGAATTCAAAGCTAGTTCAGTATTAGGAAAACTATCAACACAATTAACCATAACAATAACCAAAACTAACAGAAATAATATGGTTATCTTAATAGATGCAGAAAAAGTTTTTGCTAACATAAAGCACCAATTCCTTGTAAAAGCACTAGAGACGATATAAATAGAGTTTTCCTTAAAATGTAATTTTGATCCACAGATATCCACTACAAGATCTGCACCCAAAGAGAGCATAAAAAATGGAAAAGGACACATGTTCAAAAATATTTTTAGCAATCCTTTTTGTTATGGCAAAGAACTGGAAACTGAGGAGCTGCCCATCAGTTATGGAATGGTATATTACTATAATAGAATACTTACTGTGATATATGAATATAATGTAATGTGGTATATGAATATAATAAAATACTATTATGCTACGAGAAATAATGAGCAGGCCTATTTCAGAACAATCTGAAGTGATTTATATGAATCACTGGGTGAAGTGAGCAGAACCAGGAGAACATTGTACACTTATGATGATCAACTTTGATAGATTTTGCTCTTCTTAACAACACAATGATCTAAGACAATTCTAAAAAGACTCCTGGTGGAAAAGACTATACACTTTCAGAGAAAGAACTATGGAATCTGAATGAAGATTGACAATTACTATTTTCACTGGGGGTATTTCACTGGGGGATTCACTGGGGGGGGGGAATGCTGCTGATATCACTACCCCACAAGCATACATTGAATCGGTGGTTTGATTTATATTAGAGTTCAAAGCATGGGCTTATCCTCCTCTTCCCATCTACCCAGTAAAATAAAATTGTGATGTCTTGGTTTCTTCATCAAAGAAGTAAAGATGCAGACTCATTGCTTTGAGTAGAGAGACAAGGCTTAGAGTTGGTCTTGGTGGTTCAACTTTAGGCTTTCATTGAGTGGCTAGCAGAGATGCTAAAAATCCCAGAGAACTCAGGCTTGAAGGGTATGGATGAGTTGTATTATATTGTTGACTATGTAAAACTACTGTCATTATTGATAAGATTTTACTGAGAATTTCTCTCAATAGCAGTTTGGTTTATTGTCAAGTTACCATAAAATGTGAAGATTTATGGAGAAAAATGAACTATTGACCACTTCTCATTATATAAGCAATGTTCTATACCCATTACAAATAAAGAATAGATGAAAAATGTGTATTAAACATTTACTATATAGCATATACTATATAACATAGATATAGATATAGATATACCAAGTATATATACTTGGCATATATACTAAACACTGTCCTAAGTGCTGGAAACCTAAAGACAAAAGTCATACAATCCCTACTCTTAAGGATCTTTTTTTCTAATAAGGAAGACAGCACATTCAGGGGAATAGCAATCAGAGAAGGGTGCTGCAGTCTAATAATTCACAACTTTGGCAAATGGGGTCACAAGAAAGTTGGTTGACATGCCCTTTTTCAGAAACAATGGAACTATTAATTTCAGTTCTATTCCAAATATAAGAGGTGAAATGAGGGTGGGGAGATAAGATGTTGACATATAAAGTAAGTGAAAAGAGAAGAACCAGATGAGATGTGAAGCAGTGTTTTTCTGGGACCAGCTAGATGAAGAGGGTTATGTGAATTTATACTTAGTCATCAAGATTAGTGAGTTTTCCTCTAGGCTTATTTCCTAATCTAAATGGGTTTGTACTGTAGTGCTTAAGACAGAATGTACATTTTCCCACCTCTTTTTTTGAGAATAAGCTTGGTCATTATAATCATACTTACTAATTGACTTATGGTTGTCTAACAATTTCACAATGTACAACCTAAGTTGGTTTTTTTATTGGTGAGTACACAGAGTCCTTAGGAATTCAATGGAACAAATAGCAGGTACTTCATTGAGCTTTATCCTTCTCCCAAAGAGAGCTGCTATGTATACTATTTACTTCCACACCTCCCAAAAACAGCACCATTGAGCAGAGGCTCTATAAGGGTATTATTGAGATGATTTTTCTTACACCCTGACAGAATAGTGTGCTAAACATTCTGTTCTCTACTGCTTTGGGGTTTTCTCTTTCATTAAAAGAGCCTTGCAAACAGTTGCTTGCCAAGGAGAATACTAATTTATGCCTGGCAAATAGGGAGCAACGTGTTTTTGTTTGCATTACTATTCACAGAAAAGCTTAGAGCTAGAAGAGATTTTATAGATCATTTAACATGATTTCTTCGCTTTGTAAATGAGGAAACTGAGGCCCAGAGAAGTTGAGACTTGCCCAAAGTAATGCAGGCAAGAAATAGCAGAAATGAGATTTAAGAACAGCTCATTTGGATCAGATTGAGGGTTCTTTCCATTGCATCATATTGCCTTTATCTGGGCAATTCACAAAAGTTATCTATTAAGAAATATAGGTGTTTTGTCATTTTTGATGGAGAGAGGAACCAGACCTTCCAAAAAACTATCAGAGGTTCATGAAGATTTTTAATCCCTTGAAATATTAAAGAATTATTTGCTTCTTCTCATCCATGTCAAAGAATGGAAGAGATAGAGAATGGGGGACAAAGATGGTATGACATGTTTGGGTAGTTATTTTTTGATATTTTCAATATTATATCAAAGGATGATCCCCAATCCAGTTTCTGGAAATACTTTAGAAAAGCTCCTGGGCAAATCTCAAAGTGTTGAATCTCTGGTTGGTTTAGGGTTTTCATGGACTAAAACTGAGGGTTTTCATGGACTAAAAGGCATAGAAAGCTCCTAAGTTATCATAGGCACAATAGTCTTCAATAGACAGCTTATTTCTTCTCTGCTTTCCAGTGTTGAAGATGCAGAGCTTCATCAATAAACAGTTATTAAAAACCTACTATGAGCCAGGAACTGTACTAAATACTGAAGATACAAAGAAGGGCAAAAGACAATCCCTGCTCTCAAGGAACACTCAGTCAAGTGAGGAAAAAATGTACATAACTATGTGAAGCTATCTGAAATAAACTGGAAAAGTTCTCATATGATCCAACACTGATTTGTTATTCAATAAATATTTACTACTTGAACTGAATTTAGGGTTAGATGCTGAGGTGCTGAGTGCTAGGTGCTAAGGATACAACAAGAAAAAATAAAGTAGTCCCTTCTCCCAAGAGCTTATAATTTAATGTATATTATATAAACATGTATATGTATAGTTAATTGTATTGTATCTACATGTATATTTAATTATATTGTATATATATGTGTGTATATTTAATGCGTCTATACACATATATGAATATATTTGTATATTGCATACATGTAACACATATACATACATGTGTATATATACACATAGATATACATGTATATGATCATCTTAAGAGGGAGAAAAGTATTAACCTTGGAGGGGATCAGAAAAGACTACAAGTTTAAAATGACACTGTAGCTGAAGACTAAAGAAAGGTAAGTATCCTAAGACAGAAGTGAGGAAAGAATCACATTCTAGGCACAGGAGACAATTGCATGGAACAGGAAATGGAATATCCCATCTGAGGAACCAATCAACTTGGTTGGACCATGGAGTTCATGTAAGGTAGTTATTTGTAATATCTATAGAAATGAAAACTTAATTGCTAAACAGAAAAGCTTATATTTTTTCCTAAAGGCAATATGGAGTCAGGGGAGCTTTTTTTGAGAAGGGGAGACATATGTGCTTTAGGAAAATCATTTTTGTATTCATGTGGAAGATAGATTGTAGAGGGGAAAGACAAGGCAATTAAATTGATTAGGAATTTATTGCAATGGGCCAAGCAAGAAGAGATAACTGAATGGATGAAGAGATATGAGAGAGAATGAAGATTCGAGGATAAACTTGAAATTTTGAACCTGGATAATGGGAAGAATAGTGGTACTCTTGACCAAGGGAGAAGTTAGGAAAAGAAATAGATATTGGAAGAAAAGTAATGTGATATCTTTTAGATATTGAGTTTGAGATGCTTATAAGTCATTTATCCGTAAATGTCTACTAGCTTATTGGAGGTATAAATCTAGATGTATAAATGTGCATAGAGATAACTAGACCCACATGAGTTGATGAGGTTACCTAGAAAGACTATAGAGAGAAAAATTAGGATAGAACCTTGGGGTATACCTATAGTTGAAGAATTAGGGTAACATGAAAGATGAACCCACAAAGAAAACTGAGTAGAAGCAGATAGGTAGGAACCTAAGCTAATTGGCTTTTATTTTCTAATCAGTGATCTCTTGCTCTAGATAATTTTAACCTTGATACTTACAAAAATCTCTCAAATCTTTTTTTATATGTACTATTTTCAGCTTAGTTTTTATCTCCCCTTTCAAATGATTTTAACATGCTAACTATTATATAAATATTTAAATAATAATAGCTTTGTAATTTTCAGAATACATGTAAAGATAGTTTTCAACATCTGCCTTTGCAAAACCTTGTGTTTCAAATTTTTCTCCCTCCCTCTCACCTCACCTTCCACCCTTCCCTAGACAGCAAGTAATCCAATATAGGTTACAATGTGCAATTTTTCTAAACATATTTCCATATATATCATGCTATACAAAAAAAATGAATCAAAAGGGGGGAAATGATAGCAAAAAAAAAAAACAAGCAAACAAGAACAACAAAAACAATAAAGATAAAAATAGTATGTTGTGATTTACATTCAATGTCCATAGTCCTCTCTCTGGATGTGGATAGCTCTTTCTATCCCAAGTCTATTGGAATTTCCTTGAATCACCTCATTGTTGAAAAGAACCAAGTCCATTACAGTTGATTATCACATATTGGTTCTACTCACTTCACTTAGCATCAAATCATGTAAGTCTTTCCAAGCTTTTCTGAAATAAGCCTTCTGAATGATTTTTAAGCCTACAATTATCTTGTTAAAATTAATTCTCTTTGTTTTGGTTCAGAGTTCTAGAATATTGAGGTAATTTTTACTCTTAGTTTTGTCATTCAATATGTTAGCTATTCTTCCCTGTTGTGTGTCAGATTTTGTAATACACCTTTTATGCCTTCATCAAAATAGTTGATAGAAAATATTAAACAGGACAAGAACAAGTGGAATAATGTTTGGAAAGTAATTAGAGACCTCTTTCCAGGTTGAAATTGATGTATACATCAATACTTTTTGGGTAGAGTTTAAATATGCTATAATTTAATTCACATTTCTCCCTTTTATCTATAAGGCCATTAAGAAAAAATTTGTCATTATCAAAATAAAATTTAATTAAAACATTCTCCTGTTCTACCAATTGGATAGACTTTTATCCCATGCTAGTTCCTGGTGATCATTCTTTCTTTTCTAAAGTTTTTTTTAATCATCTATTGTCAAATAGGAGGCAATATTAATAAGAAATTCAGAGGCAAGCCTATTTTCCTGTCAGTAACTGTCTTCTCTTTGACTACTCATATCCAGATAGATGCTCCCTCTTACATCCCTCTACCAAATGCCTTTAGTCTATTCATGCTTGGTATTTACGTCTAAACAGAAAGAATATAAAAGTTGTCTGATTGATTTAGAATTCTTCCGCACTGTACTTCAAATGTCTTCCTTAAATTCTGATTGCATTCTGTTCCTTGGTTCCCAGTCTCTGCCTTCACTCAATCTGATGCTTCCTAGTCATTTTTTGTATTTTGACTTTCAAACCCTGTCTTTTTGTCTGGATTTCTGTTGTATAAACAGTCTACCTAGAATAAAAACCTATTGCTAGCCATTTTTCTATTGACAAGAAATTGGAAATTGGATGCCCATTAACAGGGGAATGGCTGAATAAATTATGGTGTTTTAACATAATGGAATATTATTGTTCTATAAGAAATGATGAGCAGGCTGATTTCAGAAAAGCCTGGAAAGACTTATATGAACTGATACCAAGTGAATATATACAGTAACAACCAGATTATGTGATGATCAATTGTGATGGACTTGGCTCTTCTTAATAATGCGATGATTCAAGGCAGTTCCAATATACTTGGGATAGAAAATGCCATCCACATCCAGAGGGAAAACTATGGAAACAGATTATGGATTGTATTTACACCCTTTTGTTTGCTTGTTTATTTATTTTCTCTCTCATGGTATTTTTTACCTTTTGTGGTCTGATTTTTCTTGTGTAATATGACAAATATGGAAATAGATTTTAAAGAATTGTGCATATTTAACCTTTACTTTCATGGGGAGGGGAGAGAAAAACATCTGATACTCAAAATCTTACAAAAATGAATGTTGAATATATTGGTCTACCTGCCATCTGGGGGAGAGGGTGGGGGAAGGAGGGGAAAAATTGGAACAAAAGGTTTTGCAAATGTCAATGCTGAAAAATTACCCATGCATATATCTTGTAAATAAAAAGGTATAAATAAAAAAAATGAATGTTGAAAACTATATTTACATATATTCAGAAAAATAAAATACCATTGAAAAACTTAAAAAAAGAAAAGTTACAAGGCTTCTCTGTAACATATCCTTCAATAAATAAATAAATATAAACTTAGTGCTAATACTTGCCTGTCTGATCTCATAAGCTTTACTAGAGACTATATGGGTGGATATCTGGCCTTCTCTGATCTTCAGTACCTATAAATAGTACATCCTATTGCAAAAAGTACATCCATCCCTTACCCCAACCCCCACCAAAGCTAGGTTAAACTTCTCCTTCAGGAGTTTTGTTTCTAGTGACTACTGCTTGCACTGATAACCTATCCTATACCCTAAATTAATTAATTAATTGAATGAATGAAATTATATATAAAGTTCTGCTCTTTATCCTATATCCCCAACCAAATAGTTCTGAAACCTGCAAAACTATAGATGAAGACTGTATTAGGTTAAAAAATAGAGAGACCACAGAGTCCAAAGTATGCAAACTGGTAAACTTGAAATCACAGGTCTGACCAAAATGAAGGTGGAATTAGATTAGATCATGTTTCATTTGGAAGTATTATTTGCCTATATCTCACACTTGCCATGATTTGCTCCAGTCTGACAACGTTACCCTAGAGGATTTGGAGTAGAGCCAAAATTTCTTGGTGGCAGGCAGCTCTGGGAAACTTGGCACTGGGGGAGGTGATGAGTTTCCTGGCATGATCCCATTTACCAGTGAAGGGGAAGAACTCAGGGTTGCATCTTTTGATTTTCCAGGGTGGCACTATCCTGCTATTCCAACACCGGTACTGGCACTCCTAATCTGGAAATTAGATGCTGATTTGTAGGGTAGTGGGCAGCTGGCCTACTGGCAAGATTCCAGATTTGCTGTTCAGGTAGAAACCACCAATGAATCATGCAAATATTTAACATTTCCAAGCCAAATGAAGGCTTGGAGAGTGAGAGTGAATGGGTAGCATTGTGTGGTCTGTTTGGGTCCCCTGCAGAACCAGTGAAGTAGTCCTTGAGTCACAGTGTATAACCTTTGGGAATTGAACTTTCTGTGGTACCACTGAATCTCTAGCTTCTCTAGAGTGTTATTGCTGAAACTGGAGTTTTATGATCTCATACACAATCAAGAAAAGAGAAAAGGGAAGTGTTTAGAAAATAATGTCCAGGCTTCCATTAGCACTGATCTTGGATCAGAATCATTATTGCCATCCCTATCTATGTTTGCCGCCTCAAACAGTTTATAATCTAGTACACAAAATGACCTCAAGGAACATCCAAGCTATTAGTACAGGGAGCCCAACTGCAGACCACAGGGAAAGTTACCTGGGAACACCTTCCCCCTGGAGAAGAACTGATGTTCCATAAAGATATGTCATCTGGCATTCTTGTTATTCTTCCTCCCATCATAAGTAGCTTTCTACTGCAACACAATAGACCAATTTAAACATCAGTGCAGAGGTCTGGGCTCTCACTGCTTTTTTATCTACTGCCTAGAGGCAGGCTAAAAGTGGAGAGAAGCTGGTGCCCTCTTTAGAGTTTTTGGCAACAGCTGCTACATTCTTATTTCTACAGCTCAGTTGCCCTTTCTCCCAATTGTTGGACATAATTGTAACTTATGAACTTGGACTTGGGAACTCAAAGGAACACAAGCTTCCCAGCTGAGAGCAAAGTTAACTTCTGGAGAGGGTGCAACTTTATGGTAAAATGTACATTGATCATCTTCTTCAGTTCTTCCTCAGCTTTCCAATGCCAATGAAATGCTTCTCTTCTCTGCTTTCAGAGTTGTTGTGGCTGCCTTGGACCCATTTTCCCTTTAAATAATAATAGCTAACAATAACAATTGCTAATAATGGCTAGCATTTACTTAGTGTCTATTATGTACCTGGTACTGCATTAAGCATTTTACAAATCTCTCATTTGATCTCCTTAACAACTCTATCTCCATTTTACAGTTGAGAAAATTTGAGACAAGATTAAGTGACTTGCTCAAGAAGCTGGATTTGAACACAGTTCTCTCTGACCCAAGGTCTAGGGCTTTTACCCTGTGCTACCTAGTCATCTGTCTTTTATTTTTCTCCGATAGTGTGTCCGCAGTCATGGGATGTGCACTACTGCTCAGATTCCATCATCTGTGCTCTGATCATCAGCATTCCCAGGCAGGGAGAGAATCAGCTCAGCAACTTGGCTTCGATAATAAATCTCTTTGCTTTCATGAGTTTAAATCAGACTTTAAAACATCACCCTTAATGTTCCTTTAATGCAGTTTTCTTCTGAATGAGTTCCCTTTAGGTCTAGTCTTGTCACTAATATTGTCTCTTGGCAAACAAAGGAGGATTTCTTCAAGGAAAACCCTGCCAGTTTAGGAAGTGGGTTGAATTGCCCTGTGATGCCAGGCAGCCTCTCTTGCATTTTACAAGGACACTTGAGAAAACAAAACTCTCTGACTGTAAATTTAATTTTCTCCTGACAGCTCCAGTGTCTTTGCAGCCTCAAAAGTTATCCATTACTCCTTTCTTCTGTAATTAAAAACCAAGGGGGGGAAATGTACAGGATTAACAAGCCCTAATTTTCATTGATGAGCTCTAAAAGCTTATCAATAATAGGATCAGGGAAGCAGCTTTGGCTAAGCTCTTCTTTGCCAAGCCGCCAGTGTTGATGGAGGACCCAATTCAGGATGGGAAACACTGGTTTCCTGATAGGCTCCACTTGTGTAGGTTAGCAAAGAGAGCCTGTGTGGGCTAGGTGTTGCATAGCATTCTGACTATTCTCCCTATCTCCAGCATAATCAAATGGCCTCAGCACCTTCTCCATACTCAGCACTTGGACTCATGGGAGCTGATTACAGGGAAAGATGAAAAAGACTGTCTTTTTCACACATGTTGAGAGCCTATGGACAACATCTGCAGGAATGGGGAGATCATACATCTATTTAGGAGGAAGAAAGATATTTCTAATTAAAAGAATATTGGTGGTAATCCCTTCTTTGCAGATATTAATACTTTATAAGGAGTTAGGGACATCAGAGCTGTTTTTCACCCAAGGTATTTGATAAGCATGACTTAACTCTGGGAGGAGCAGAGGCCCTCTTACTTAAGGATTCCTTTCGTGCCATTTCAATATCTACAATCTACATCTTGAAGGAGAAAGGACCACATAAAGTAAATGACCTCTTTAATACACGCACATATGCACACTTATACACACACAAACACAAACACACTCAGAGGAGTTCTCTACAATTCAGTGACAAAGGTTGTTGTTTGTTTTTCTTTGCTTGTTTTAGGAAAGAGGAACTGTTAGTCTTAAGATGACAAGACCTTTATTGAGTTCATATGGGGCTAGGTCTATGATACTCTCTCCAACAGAGGTATTCCTAAAGCAGGACAATGGGATTTTACCCCAAGGTGCCATATTTAGAAATGGTTAAATTTAGAAGGTGCTTTCAATATTGTTAGCATCAAATAGTAAATTCTATCTAGCATTTAGTTAGCTCAGACCTGTATTTCATTGGTATTGGGAGGTGTTGATGATATACACACACACACACACACACACACACACACACACACACACACACATATACATTAATTTGTGTCTAAAGGTAGCCATAGAGGGAGAGGGAAGTAAAAAAGAAATGTATATATATTTCAAAAGAATTTAGTTGTACATAATAGATTTATAGTATGGAAATGCTTGTTTTGTTCCGTAAGTTAAAAATAAAATAAATTTTCAACAACAAAAAAGAGACAAAAATGAAGAGGTGAATTGCCCAAAGTCATAGGTATGAGACATGATTTATCATGTATGAGGTAGAGAAAGTCCAATTTGACTAGAGCATTGAGTTCAAGAAGGAGAGACCTGCACAATATTGCTAGAAAGGTATGAAGGAAAGTTGTGCAGCCATTCAATGGAGTGCTGTATCTACCTGGTATCACTAATTTGGAAATTAGAGAGGGCAGAGCTCCCAGAGGAGAAGATTAGAAGATACAAAAATAAGCCCCATGGGAAAAAGCAATCTGGGTCATGTGTTGACAATATTACTCTTGTGGACAAAGTCACTCCTGTTGGTCAATTGGCTTCACTCTGATCCAAGACAACAGACATTTTCAGCTCTATTCAGCTGTTTCACAATATTTGTTTTTGTCACTATGGGGACCAGATGAGATTGATTCAATTTCATTACCAATAATAGAAATACAAATACAATTCAATCCATACTGCACAGATGGATGATCTTTGTATATGAAGGATAGGAGGAAGAGGAGGATGAAAAAGGTTAAAAGAAAATAGGATTATTTAGACTAGAAAAGAGAAGTCTAAGGAGAAACAATGAAATTTCAATAATCTTTCAATCAATATAGATCAAGTCTCACTACTTCAAGCTTCTCCCTTTGTTATTGTATTCTCCATATGGGGGTCAAGGAATAGGCCTGTCTCTTCAGTAGAGCCTGGTAGAGGAATAGAAAATGAGAGAATGATAGGGAAGGGTTTGGAAGTATAAAGTTAGAGAAAAGAAGGAAATTATAATGGGTGACCTCTATTTTCTCAATAAAGTAGAGAGCTCTCTGCCAAGAGGGAAGGAATAGGAGGTACTGTAAGAGTTTGAGAAGAGAGAAGATTGGGCACTATAGAAGGTGTCATACAAGGAAGAATAAAAGATGGATATAGATATATGTATATGTATCAGTAAGGCCATGTTGATATTAAATATGATAAATTTATAATGAACTTGTTTGAGACAGTTTTGTGACTTTTTCAAGAGTATTCATTAGTACATGAGTAGAAATGAAAAAATTAGATGATTAATGCAACCAATGTAGGTTGGATGGAACAATGGAACAAAGGATAAGTTCAAGGATAATTAACTGCTTGAATTGGTCAACCATAGGTACCAGATTGAAGAGAGGCAGATAAGAAAAACAAAGGTTATATATCAAGGGAACATGGAAGGATGAGAGGAGTACAGGTCCCATATAGACAAATAATAGAGTTAAAAGGGCTGAGGCAGAAGAAAAGATTGAAGGATAAGAAGCTATGATCTGAAAGAGGAATTTCAGAGTTCTGGGTCATAGAGATGGGATAATTATGAGTTATCACCAATATTACCATCCCTTTGCAGATCAGAAATGGAGTGAAGATGAAGGTCATGAGAACTGAGGAAATTGGTGAACTGGGATAACAGGATCATCAAGAGAAATATCAACATGTACATTGAAGCCTGTAGATAAGAAGGATGGCATTGGGATAGAAAGATTATTATACAAATACTAGACTCCTTGAGAAAAGAGGAAAAGTAACCTAAGGATAGGTAGATGACTTTAATAAGGAGTTAGGTTTAGTAATGATAGATTGGTAACAGTGGAGAGCTTGAAAGAAGTCAGGAGAATATGCCTCAGTGCTTCAGATGGCATGAAAGACAGATAAACATGATATTGGTGAATATGGGCAGTTATATGAAGCCTGTGTCAACACTCATGTCCCTAGCTGGTGACATTAGATTTTTGTCACAGGGTTATTCTCTCCCCAAAATACTTATATAATTCCGTATTGGTGATACTGGGAGACTCCCTAAGATGATAACAACAACAACAACTAACATTTATATAGCACTTACTATGTACCAGAAACCATGTTAATATTATCTCATTTGTTCCTCACAGCCACCATGGAAAATAGGTCTTTTTTACAGTTGAGGAAACTGAGGCAAGCAGCCATTAACTGAATTGCCCAAAGTCATGCAACTAGTAAATGTCTGAGGCTTGATTTGCATAACAGCTTTTTGGATTCCTAGTTCATTGTTCCATCTACTGTGCCAACTGTGCAAATCCTGTTTTGTACAAGACCTTTTACTATAGCCAAGGGAATCCTTTTACTCCTAAGAGGAATTTTGTAGCCCTACACCTTCCCTTCTCTGTCACCTCCAAATGAGATCCTTGGTTTACGTCTCATTTCTCTGGGACAATATTCCGAGGATCTCCGAGGAAAAATTCACCTACCTTTCTATAGACTATCACATTAAGCTAATAGGTGGACAGAGAATACACAAAATCAACTCTGGAATATCTTTTGTGTTATGTCTCTGTGATAAGATCTGTCAAATTCTGAAAATTGATGATCAAAGAGTAATAGAGGTTTTTATATCAGCTGTTCACTCTGAAAAATAAAATAAAATCAAAGAGGTCGCAGAGGTTATAGGTAAAATGCATTCTTTATTCTGTTGAAAGAGGAAAACTGATCACACAAGCCAGAATTTGCTCTAGGACCAAGCGGAGCCAAAACATTGAAAACAAGGCTTGATATATATAGTGCTGACTAGACAAAGAGCAAGGCGCAGCCATAGCAATGAGGGAGTAACACAACAATAAGACATTTGCCTAGTAAAAAGTCTATTCATAGCAGGGCTTCATGACCAGAATGTTGTTCCTGCAGGTGCCTGTCCAAGCTCAGAGACCACCTGGGGTTGGCTTGAGCTAATTCTGTGATTTAGCTATAGCAGAGTTAATCCAGAAGGTGAGTGCAAAGGATTATATTTATGCCAAGCTTGCTTGCTGGGCTTTAGTTCTGGAAAACAGGAGGTCTCCTAACAGTAAAAAAAAAAAAAAAAAAGAGAGAGAGAGAGAGAGAGAGAGAGAGAGAGAGAGAGAGAGAGAGAGAGAGAGAGAGAGAGAGAGAGAGAGAGAGGGGAGGAGAGAGAGAGGAGTAAAAAGAGAGGGGTAGTCTTAGCATGGGGATTCTGATATTTCCCATTTTGGGGCAAGGAAGTTTGGAAATTGGTCATTATAAAGGATTATAGGGAAGAACTCCTGGGACTTTGGGTAATGCCAGGAATATACTACTCTCTGAAATATCTTAGTGAGTTTTGGAATACAACTTGGGTTTCCCTCTTTTCCAGGCAATGTGGATTAGGTTAAAATTTCCCTAAAAGATGACAAATCTGTGCAGCTAGGTGGCTCAGTGGATAGAGCACCAGCCCTGAAGTCAGGAGGACCTCAGTTCAAATCTGACCTCAGACACTTAACATTTTCTAACGGTGTAACCCTGGGCAAGTTACTTGCTTCAGGAAAAAAAAAAAAAAGACAAATATAGCATTGATTGTCATAGGTGACTGTGCCTTCTATGAGATAACTTCCCACTGGTCTTTGGCTATATTTATGGGGCTTTTTTGTTGGATAAAAGCATGAAATGTCCTACCCACATGAAGTGTGTGGTAAACTTAAGAGGATGTCAACTAAGGGGAGATTACTCAAGTCACTACCACCCTGCTCTGTTAACCAGGCATGTTTCCATATTGAAATAAGAAAGATACATCTACAAAAGCTAAGTACACTGAAACTAAATACAGTATCTTTATTGAATAACATTGCTGTGTTGAGGCTAAGTAAACCTCCTTTTGTTAACTGTTCAATTATCTATGAGTGCCTCAATTTATCCCAATATCAAACCTGAACTAATAGGGTATCAGTGTCAGGACCATCCCTAACAAATTTCTACCATCAAAATAACTAAATTGTTTTACTGCCTCTTACAGAATTATATCTATCTGCCCACAATATGCCATTCTTCATAAAATCTCATTTAATATAATATTCACTAGCAGATTTCCCCCCTCCTCAACTCTACACTAAGTTTCCACAGCTAATGACTATCTAAAGGGTTGGAGTCTTGCCCAGACTGACTTGTAGAATACTCTATGTAGGAGTATGCTAAGGGCCAGGATCATACCCGCTCCAAAGAGCTAATTGTTAAATTTTAGTCCGAGCATTTACATCTCAAAAATCAGCAAATGCTACAAAAATGGACTTAGTTTCTTGGGTTCTTTTAATTGTTTAAGAATTTGATGAAGAAGACATTAATAGTGAAAATCAAACTTTAAATTGTGTCATTTTTGTTGAGAAAGCTGTTTGTAAAACATTTACCATCACATCTCTGTCCACTAATCATCAAAGTGGTCGACAAAGAGGAGAATGAGTATCCTTGTAAATTAAAGAGCTCTAGACAAAGCCTTTATTCCAACAGAAAATGGAAGAATATGTAACAATCCTCTTCTGCTTTAGTTCTTGGTCCTATTGTTTAGAGTTACTCTTATAATTATTTATTTCAGTTCCACCAGCTTTTTAATTTTCTTTTACATTGAGCTAGCCTCATCTATAACCTACCCCTTCTAAACCTTCACCTAGCATCATGAATTGTGGCTGGGCAGAACAAATACATGTTTTAGGAAATTATCAATAGTTACTTGTGCTGAGAATATTCCTATCTGGAACAAAGTAAAAAAAACGAGAACGAGATAACAATAATAACCATAATGATGATGTATATTGATAAAGCACTTCATAATTTACAAAATGTTTTCTTCACAAAGACCATATGAGGCAGGCAGTATAAGTATTATTATTTCAATTTTACTGACAAAAGCTTCAGAAGCATGAAAACAGTATAAAAGCACAGTCAGTAAATAAACATGTTCCAGGCACTGTGCTAAGTGCTGGGGATACAAGAAAGAGGGAAAAAAAAAAACCAGTCCCTAACCAAAAAGCTCACAATCTAATGAGGAGACAATAAGCAAACGAATTTGTACAAGCCATATACAGGATAAATTGGAAATAATTAAGAGAATGGAGGTATTAGAATAAAGAGGGGTATGGAAAGGTTTCCTTTATATGATGGGGTTTGAATTGGAACTATGAGGAAGCCAGGAGGCAAAGATAAGGAAAGAGAGTATTCCAGACATGGGAGACAGCCAGAGAAAATAATCAGAGCTGAGAAATAAAAGGGTCTTGTCCAAAGAACTTCCAAGAGACCAATGTCACTGGAATGAAAACTATGTAGGGAGGATTAAGGTAAAGACTGGAAGACAAGAGAGGTAGGGGTAAAGTGGTGGGAAGATAAGGGTTAGCTTATAAGGGTTTTGAATGCTCTTAGCAAGTTCATAAGAAGTTAGCAAGAAAAACTAGATAAAATGGGAAGGTTATGGATCAGCTAACTTCCATCCTCTTCCTCACTCCATGACATTATTTCTGTCACAGACTATATAGCAGTCGCCCCAACAATGGCCTCTCTTTGGAACCTTTGTATCCTTCCCATGAATGAGCTCTACTCCTATCCAGCCCCCTATCATTTGGGGATGTTCTAGCCTACTTATCCCAGGAATGTTTATGATACTTGACCTGAACTTTAAAATTTCTAGTTATATTTCTGAAGCTGATTCATCAGGGGCTACTTATACGTGATGACAAATGGACTCTCCCTCTATCTGTTCTAAGCTTCAGTGGCAGTGCTGGCACTTTACCTCAAGCAAATTCCAATGTTATATAGTTCCTCTGTGTTCTTAGAAATTGTTAATTATTGTTTTGTTGATGCTATTGTTATTCTTTGGTTTTTTCAACATCCCTGACCTGAGGCAAAAGGAATTGGCTCTTGGCCTCTTGGTTATAAAGGGCCTTCCTAGCATTGGTTTCCTTGACTTGAAGAGAACTACTAAGCCAGCTTATATGACACCATTGAAAAGGATGTGTAGAGAACCAGGAAAGCAACCTAATGTAGAAAGCAGAAGTCCTAATAAGAGGGAAAGATTCTGGACCGTCGTGCTAAGCAAAGCCAGTATATAATAACAGTTAAGTATCCTGGATATAAAGTCTCTGGACTTAGTAAACAACAACAAAAAAAAAAGTAATAGTACAAAGCTACAAGAAATCCAGGGAGCTTGAAAGACTCATCATACAGAAAACATTATTGGGCTATACTTTAATATTTCAAAGGGAGTCCCCAAGGGATCCAGAGACTCCAGATCCAGTCCAATCAGTACTTTTGCCTTGAAGTAAGACAAAGACAATTCAAGACCAGGCAGTTGTTTGGCCAGAACACTTCCCTTTAAAGAGTTACATGAAAGAAAAAATGAGAGGCTTACTAGGTATGTATCACTTATGTAGAATTGCTTACCATCTCAGGAAGGAGAAAAGTGAGGTAGAGAAGGAGAAAATTTGGAAATCAAAATTTTGTTTAATGAATGTTTAAAATCATCTATACATGTCATTGGGAAAAAATAAAATATATATATTTTTAAAAGACTGATGTACTGGGAAAGGACCTAGTTTAAAAGTTTCCAAATCAAAATGAGGGTGTTTTGTCAGAATCCAATCCATGCTGTACATGTAGGAAAAAACAGGTGCTCTCTGGTGAGAGATTTGAACCAAAAACACATTCCAATTGCCAGGATAGAGCCAAGAATTTTCATGGAGATACACAGAATCTGAGGTTAGTTTACTGAATAGTAGCAACACAGAGGAAACTGTTTTGTGTCTTATCTATGTTTACCGGAGGATTACCAAGAGACCTGTTCACATCTAGCCTGCCTCACCCATACAGTGTGAGGGAAAATCTTTGTAAAATATGACCTTGCTTGGCCCATCCACAGTTTTTCCTCAGTAATACTCCAGCAGATGTTACCCAACAATTATCACATACCAAAGATATTCCTAGCTTGGACTTATATAGTTCCAATGTTCCATGGTAATCCTGTGTTCTAGGATTCAACATATGGTATGATATTCCATTTATTCCACATTCTCCTCATGGGACCAGGAAAAGATGATCTCAAGGAAAAAAAATCCCCAAAATCTTGTATAATTTTCTTTGATTCACACTCAGTTCAGGCCTTATAACTTAGCAGGATTATTGCACTCATTTCCTAAATGGCCTCCCTGCACCCAGTTCTTCCCTTCTCCAATCCATCCTCCATGAAGCAGATAAATTGATATTCCTAAGCCTTACCATGTCATCTCTTTTCTCAGGATGCTTCAGTGACTCTCACTGCCAGCCCAAATACACTCTCTTCTATTTGGTACTTAAAACCCTTTACAATCTATCTTTTCAGGTGGGATAAATCATTTACTAGGTGTTCCAGCCATACTTGATGGCTCCCCACATAAGACTTCCCATCTCCTTTCTCTGTGTCTTAGCAAAGGCTATTCCTCATGCTTATAATTCTCTCCCTTCTAACTTCTACTTCTTGAACACTTAGTATTTCTAGAACCCACATTCAATGCTGCCTCCTTCAAGAGGTCTTTCCTGATTTACCCATTTGTCAGCCCCACTTTAAATCACTGTGTATTTATTTTCTATGTAACCTGTGTTTATTCCTCTGTGAACATTACCCATCCATCCCAATGCCTTGAAGATGGGAACTGCCCCCCTTTTGCATTGGTATCTCCAGCACCTAGGATATTATCTCATGCATAGCAGGTTCAATAAATACTTCTTGATTAAGTATTAATTCTACAGTGTACAAAGGTATTGTACAAAGGTACAATGCTTATCCTCATGGAGCTTACAAAGGATGGCATGTACACAAACCATCATTATGCAGAGTAGATTATGATAAGGGCAAGGGCAATTTACAAAAAACTTCAAGAAAAACTACAGTGGGAGAAAAGTTACATCAAGGTTA
This sequence comes from Sminthopsis crassicaudata, assembly GCF_048593235.1. Taxonomy (NCBI): domain Eukaryota; kingdom Metazoa; phylum Chordata; class Mammalia; order Dasyuromorphia; family Dasyuridae; genus Sminthopsis; species Sminthopsis crassicaudata. The sequence continues at coordinate 595,357,683 of NC_133617.1, forward strand.
ACCAATAAAGAGGTGACCCCCCTGAAGCTGAACCATGAGTAAAAATATGGGATAGATGATCATGAACAGGCAGGAGAGAGCGTTTGGAGAATCTCTCCTTCTCCAGTCTGACTGGAATATAATTGTATAAAAGTAGTTATACAAAAATAAACATAATAGTAGCAACAGACAATGTCAAATAAAGTATGAAATGAAATAACTCTACTAAAGAGAGCATATTTTAAAAAACTGTTTAAAAAATGGTAAGAGGCAGGGTGGTAGAGCAAGTAGCCTTGAAGCTAGAACAATTTGGGCTTCATACACATTCCACCTCTAACATACACAGGCTGTGTGAAACTGGGCAAGCCCTCAGCATTCAAAGTAACTCTCTCTGTCTGTTTATTGCAGAGAAGATGCAGGCTTCCTCACCTTGGAGCATCCCCTATACTAATGAGCTCACAGGTTCAGACCCTCTCCTAAAAATAATTACTTTGATTAATATGAAAATGTTCACTGACTTGTGACCTACTATTGATTGTTGCCTTGTCTATATTTCAATAAAGTGCCTTAAAATGCATGTGGGGCTAACTACATAAATCAAAATAACTGAATAATTAGTTACCATAGTAATTATAATGAGCACCATATCTTCTAGAACATACAGGATTTTAAAAATAATACTCTTCTTACTAAAAATATTTTGATTAGAGCAAAAACATTTATGTAGTGTTAATAAATAAAATATTTTAATTTTTTTATTTCTCCATTGTCTACTTTTAAATTAGTGTCTATTTAGGGGTATGTTTCCTAATGGGATTTATTCATACTACTGTATTACATTCATGTAATTTGTTAAATAAACAAAAAATTTTACTGATGGAGTGAATTGTCAGAATGGTGTAGGGAACACTGGTTTAGAACACTGAGAGTTTAAATCACTCATCCAGGATCACACAGTTAGTGTGTGTCAAGAGCAGGCCTGTCCTTCAACAACTCTTGACACTGAACTAAAATCTTCTGCCTTGCAGATGATTTCCAACTCCCTGCCCAGTCAAAAGCAAACATGAGTGAGAAAAAATGTTTCCAAATTCAAGTTATTATCTGCAGTGTTTGAAGGATTGTGATTGAAATGTCTAGGTTTGCACAGGAATTGAATTCAGGTAGAATCAGATTCAAATCCTGGCTCTGACTCTTATGATCTTCTATTTCCTCTCCTATAAAAATGAAAATAAAAATAGAATCTACATCCCAGGGTAATTATGGAGATAAAGGGATAACATATGCAAAGCACTTTGTAAACTTTAAGGTTTAAGGTTAACCAAATGCTAGCTATTATTATGTCTCTACTGTATACTTAGTTTAAGGGGTAAGAGGGAAAAAAGCACTTGGAGCAGGAGCAAGACATTAAGGGGCCCCTCCTGAACTTACTGCCTCATTCTGATGTTGGAGAGCAGACCAATGATGCCTTTAGCCATGAGATTTTTCTGTCCACACAGAGGACTTTTGATTCCCTAGCAAGGGTACCTCCATAGAGTCTTGGGAAAGAGGTCAGTTTTATAACTAAAGCAGCCCTGGGAAAACAAACAAGTTTTGGGGGATACCCAGACAAATCATGTTAAAGCAGCTGCCTGCAATCATCACCCAGCACTCTACCCACAAAGGGATGGAGCTAAAAGGGAGGCTAAGTCTAGTCCAGGCTATCCTGAGGATTCTATAGTAGCCGGAGACTTTCCTCTCCCCCAAAACCCCAACCTGTACCTCCACTTGTGGAGGGGAATGAACCAATCTCATAAGGAGAAACCTATCCTTCTTAGTAGAGCTGGCAGTTAAGATCTATTGCTGCAGAGCTAAGCTTGTCTCAGGCACAGATTCCTCAAACATCCACTTCTGCTCAGAATCTAGAGCTTTTCCTGGGAGGTCACATTCCATATACCTCAGCAGCCTTAACCTTCTCACTACATAATCCAGGAAATGGGCTGATTTCATTTAGATATGCTCAGGAGAGAAACCAGGATTAGATGTCTAGATTTGGAATTCATCTCCATAGAAATGAAAATTGAACCTACTCAATATGGTTAGGTACTTGAAAGAGAATGGGCTCAAGAGCAGAGTCTTAGGGAGAGCCTACAGTTATTGGGTAAGATATGGATCATGACAGAGCAGGGAAGGAGTGATTGTTCAGGTGGAAAGAAAACCAAGAGAGTATAGTCAGAGAGGGGAAGGCATAAAAAAACTTTCTTATCCACAGAATGACAAATTGTATGGAGATGCCAGCAACTTATTCCTTGATAATATTCCTTCTACTGAATGGAAGATAAATGGCAGGTGAAGGCTTTACTATTGTTCCAGGAGATTAATAATAATAGTGATAGCAACAGTAGTGGAATTCATATGATGCTTTAGGGTTTACAAGTATTTTACCAATATTACTTCATTTGACCCTGGGAGGTAGGTGCTATTAGTATCCCCATTTTATAGATAAGGGAACTGAGGCAGACAGAGGATACGTGACTCACCTATGGTCAAATAGCTAATCAGCATCTGAGGCTGAATTTGAACTCAGATCTTTCTTTCTCCAGATCCTGCACTTTTATTCACTGAGCAACCTAGCTACTCAGAGTTTTACTTCTATCTCTTAGACTAGGCCTTTTTAATTTGTATGTATTTCATAATTCTCTTGTGGTACTCTTTACTAAAGATAATCCTCTACGTTCCTCTACGTTTAATTATCCCAATATATATCCTGTATGATATGTATTGCTCTTGCTCTTGCTCAGTGTACCTGACCCTACACTTTGCAATCTTGAAAGTAAAGCATTCAGAAAGAGAAAAAGAGACAGAGAGAGAGAGGGAGAGAAAGAAAGAGTGAGAGTAGAAGAAAGAGTGAAAGTAAGGAAGAAAGAAAGAGAAGGGAGGAAGGAAGAAAAAAGGAAGGGATAGAGGGAGGAAGGGAAGGAGTAAGGAGAGAAGAAAGAATGTGATGCTAATACCCTTATTTATCTGACTACCAAACAAGGCTTGGGTTGTATCACCTCTACTGGAAATGCTGAAGTGTTGATGGAAATGTTGATTGAATTATAGAAGTACAAGAACAGGATTCTAGATGGACTTCTGTCTAAAAGGATAGGAAAAAAATGGAGAACCACAGAGAAAAAAATGACAGAAGAATTCATATCATTTCCAAATCCTCAATCCAGAATGTGGCTTTTATACAGATTTGCACTGGTACTCTGGAAGGTCACTAACTATCTTCTGATGTTATTTTGGCAACACAGTTAGGCCTTATTCATATTAAAACACCTTCTAGAAAATATTGGTTTTGTTATTGAAAACATTTGTAAAAAGTAGGAGTATGGAACAATGAAAAGACTGCTGGGTAAGAAGACCTAGGTTAGAATCTCAGCTCTCCCACAATGGGTGAACTTGGTCTCTTGAACTGTGAAGACCTGGGCATCTTTAGCTGCAAAATAAAGAGACTATCAGTTGACCTCTAAGGTCACCTCTTGATCTAAACCCATGGCTTTATGAGGGTAGAGCAATCAAAGTCCATGACATAAACCATTAGGGACAACAACCATCTCTTTCAAGTGTTCAAGAAGCAGGCTATTGCAGCTAAAAAATTCTCTCCCTGGATATGTCAGAAATTCACTTTTTTCTCTTTCTCCTGGTATATCCAAGGAGATATTTTTAATTATTATTAAAGCAACTGCTTTTCTCCAGAGTATAAGAGTTTTCTCCCTAACTTCTGCTATAACAGACTTGGTTTTGCACCCATTATTTACAACATGAGGGTTACCAGACACTATTAATTCTGACAGTGGTTCAGCTTTTACCTCAGTTGAGATTATGGGATTTATGGGCAGAAAGCTTATCTGAGCTGTCACCATCATGCCCCATCACCCTCAAGCAAATAGTCAGGGTGAAAGGCTGGTTCAGACTACTAAGGATGCCCTGAAGCTGACTGTTGAAGAGATTATCCAACAAAATGTGCCAAGTTTTTCATTGTTCAACTTGTCAAGCATTGGATTTGAAATGAGAAGACCTGAGTTTGAATCCTATCTTCTGTTTATTAGCTGTATGAGAGAGGTAGGGCATCTTACATATCGATTTTATAAAATGAAAGGGTTTAAACAGATGTTTTCTCCAGCTTTAAACCCATCTAATATAATCTCATATCACATTCTGCCCAGCATAAGAGTCAGTCTTGTTGGACGAATGGGACAGTATCTCAAGGTTTGCCTCAATCTTCTTTATCTAGACTTAACCAAGGACTTACAAGACTAGGAATAAAACACCATATTCTGCATATGGCTCCATCATGAGTCTTTGTGTTGGACCTAACCTAAATTGGTTCTTGACATTTAAGTGAAATAATTATTATTGTCATACAGTGTCCTAATTAAGGAGGAGGGAATGTGGTATTCAGATCAATTAAACAAATATTAATTAAGAAAGACCATGTGCAAGATACTATTTTAGGCTTTGGGGAAACAGAGATGAAATAAGTTATCTGACCTCAAAGAAATTATTTAGCCATGAACATCTAAGTAATAAATAGCAGGATCATGTTTTGATTCCATGTCTCTCTGGGTACATGTATTGCAAAGTAAACAGAAGGATTAATTTAATTCTCTAATAATGTCACTATCACCCAAATGGCTATTTAGGTTCCCATTTAGGACTTGAGATATTTTAATGCTCAGAATGTTATTAGAATCAGGTAAGGGTCTGGTGGTAACTAGATGTGTCAGACTAAGAAGGTCTTGTTCTAGAAATGTAGGTAGACCCAAAGGGTCAGGCAAAAGGCAGATGTCAAACAGAAGAGAGAGTTTGGTTATTCAGTAGATGGAGTGCCAAGCTTGAAGTCAAACTTTCTGAGTTCAAAACTGGCCTCAAACACTTACTAGACTAGACAGGAAAGTCTAAGCCTGTTTGCCTCAGTTTCCTCATCTGTCAAATGAATAGAATAAGGAAATGGTAAACCATCCCAAAAAGAATCAGGTATGACTAACAACAATAATATTCAAGAGATAAAGAAGAACATGAGTATAAAAGGAAATTTGTAACTGAGACATAAAGGGAAAGAACAGATAGATTAACTTTTTAATTCATATTACAAACCAGATTCAAGACTGAAGGTATCTGTCCAAGGAGAACAGATACATTACAAATGATAGGACATCCATGAGTGGAATCCTGACAGGTCTGTCAGGAACAGTAAGTAGTAGGTGCCAGTCATGAGAAGTGGGCTCAGGAGCATGAAATATTGTCATAGGGGAAAGAGTAGCAGATCAGTCCAGGACTTAGCCTGAGGGAAAAACATGTTAGAATCAAGTTATTAAGAAACTGAGTCACAGAACAGTGATCCAGTGACAGAACAGTGACCTAAAGTTCTAAGGAAAAAATGGGACCAACAGAAAAACTGACTCAGGGACCCTAGGATACTTTATGATTCCTCCTGCCTTCAGGTAAGGTTAATACCCAAATCTAGGGCAGCCTTGCTCCTGCAGGCAGATTATAAGAGGCCATAACTAGAAAGATTGTGGAGGGGAAGGGAGATGCTGGACCAGTAATTCAGGTAAACCCTGATAGCCTCTAGAAGACAGGGACTTTGTTTTAATCTTCTTCTCCTCAGTCACTCCCCTTCCCCCATAAACACACATTTGTTTAGCCTGGTGCATAGACCAGGCACTCAATAAGTATTGGTTGATTTATTATTTGAAGACCCCTGGAAAAGCACCAACTATATGGGCACCTTCTGGTGACAGGTGCTCTAGAAATCCCCATGAAGGTGGAAAGAAAATGAAATTTTGTGAGGGGGAAAGTTGCTCGGGGCAGCGTTCCCATGACTCATGGCTATCAGCCACCGTGGTTTCCTCCAAGGAGAAGTACGACAGTCTAACTTGGTGCTGTCTCTCTGCCAGCTGTGTTGTCACAATATCGGAAGGGGAGCACTGGAGGTCTGCATTAGTTTGGGACTCACAAAAAATAATTCATTATGCATAATGGTGATGTTGGCAGTGCATGCCAAATGGTTAAATCTAATGTAGCATACAGTTTCATTAAGGCACAACAAAATTAATCTATCCCTTCCCACCAGGAGGTTTAAACAAAAGCAATGGGGAAGGAGATGCATGTAAAAAGCAGCAATTCATTAATGAAATGAAGACATGTAAAATAATTAGGCTTATAACAAGAGATTAGAGAACTAAATTAACCCTTCTGTTTACTTTGCAATACATGCACCGAGAGAACTTCAGCAAACGGTGAGTTATTATGGAAATCCCATCTCCAGGGGCCAGCCCTGTGGCCTCTCATAGAAAGGGTGACCTGCATCTTCTGAGCACAGTCCCCAGTTTAATAACTTTGGTTTATGACTGTTGAAACGGCATCTACAAAGCATTTCTGCTCCACTCCCCATGGCATCTGGGAAAGCAAGTACTGACTTTGAAGCTACAGAGGAAATAGTTAATTTGAAGAAAGCCAGGATTTGATGTTGACATACTGTATGCTAACTTGTGTAATTAATAATGTTGAAACTAAGGGGCTAATCTAAATCAATGGAGGGATGAAGCTTTCCTCTGCCTGGTTAGTAATGATAAGCCAAGGGGGACAATTGCGTTTCCTTTCTTAATAATTCCCTTGTTCCCATCTATATAAGGGATTGGTGGGAACAATGATCTGTCCACATAATATGGATAAAATGTGCTAAGGACAAAGACAGAGTGGAAAATCTGCAGAAAATCAACTCTGGCAGATAACATTCCTTTCAGGGCAACTTCTTCAGAGGGAGCTGTCTGCTTCTTCCATCTCCTTAAGGCCTTGATTTAGAGAGGGTAATCCAAAATTGTGTGTACCCAGCACATGTATACTTACAAAAATAGTCATTGAATGGATAAATACCACATTTCTTCCTAGTCTGCCTTATTGTGACCCTTCGACTTACTATTCAAAGAGGTCTGGCCCAAGTTATATGGTAAGGCAAATAATAAGGAAAAAGTCAACCTTTACTTATCAATGATATTGAAAAATTCTATTTAGTTCAATTGAACAGATATTTATAAATTTTTATTAAACACCTTGCCAAGCTTTGGGGATTAAAAAACCAAAGCAACTTAGTCCCTGCTTTTAAGAATAATTTCCTGGGAGTAGATGGTACAGAGGGGTACCATATAAATCTCCAGAGAGGTAGGAGGTGGACTGACCGTAAGTGGCAGCCCAGCTCACTCTTCTGCAGTAATTCCCAACTGGAATTACTGGGCAGTAATGGTATTGGCCTGAGGATGACTATCGGGGGAAAGGGAATTTCTGGTAATAAAATCCAAACTCCTTAGCCTGACATTCAAGCCCCTCATCCTGCTGCAATTCTATTTACACCTTGATAGTTGTGCCTTATCCACCACAATTCACTTTTACAAACTCAACACTCCTATCAACCCAGACTTCTACTATCCCCGAATAGATAGTTCTGCCCTTTTGTACCTCATTTTTTCTCTGAGTCGTTTTCCCTAAACTAGAATTACCTTCTCTCCCCGTAGAAATCTGAGCTCTCTAAGCAAGGTCCTACTGAAATCTCACCTTTTCCATGTTGCTTTCCCTCATTCCTCCAGCCCCTCCCCCAAAAAATCTCCCTTTCTTTCCCCTATGGGAGTTTTTGTGAGGTCTCATAGGACCCTTTACGTATATTTCTTGTGTATGTTCCCATACATCTTTGTTTTGCATTTATTCGTGTAACATTTTATCATTGCTAAAGATCGATAGCTGGATTCATACATTTCCTTAAAATATGCAAAGTGTTTTACAAATAATATCTCATTTAATCCTCATAACGATCCTGAAAGATAAGTGACTAGCATGATCTCCTTTTTACAGATGAGGAAACTGAGGCAAACCTAAGTTAAGTGACTTACCTGGGGTCACACAATTAGTAAGTGTATGAATCTGGATTTGAACTCATTTTCCTGACTCCAGATCTAGTGTTCTAGCTGTACTCCTAAAATACAAAGCTACTACCATTAAAATAACCCTATACAGTAGGTAATGAAAGTATTATTATTCCCATTTTATAAAAACTAGAGATTCAGAGAGGTTAAGTGAGCTATTCATTGTCCCACAGATATCATCAGAATCAGAACCATTGCAAGTAATGTCACTATATAGCTGCTGTGTTCAATGCAAAATAACTCTAAATTCCATTCCAAGACAGAGCAATTTGGATAGGGTCATCAAGATTTTGTTCCAAAGTACTGGAGAAAAAGAGAAGGAATATTTCTCTTCCAGAGAGACAAGTAACCCATTGATTGACAAACCTTGGGCCAAATAATCTACTAGTATCCTGAGCATATGACATATTGGTCTTAGAGCTAGGAAGACTGAGTCTATCTCCAATGTATGCTGACTCTGACTCTGAACAAGTCACAAAATCCACTCCCTCAACACATTCCTAGACTGTTTCCTCCCCCAGTATCTTGTCAATATGATTTCTCTTTTTTGTGGCCATTTTTCCTTCAAATCCCTTAAGGGAGAGTTGAACCCTCTGGGATATGGACCATGTATATACAATGTCTGTCATTTGGACCTAGTAAAAGAATGTTTAGCTTCACTGGGCTCAGGAAATAGTTGTCATTTCAGCTCTTAGGTTTGAGAACTCCCCAGCCTGAAAGTAAGAACTTTGCTTGAAGTGCAAAAAGATGCTTGAGGTACATAAGATTTTAGAATAAGAAAAAGAGTATTCTCTGTTGGGTGCTGCATTAATTTGGATAGAAAATAGAAGAAATTCTAGTTTTGTATGTGTATTTATGGGGGATGGAAAACAACTGGAACCAATGTGGCAACCCATCATTTGGGGATCAATTGAATAAGCATAGCACATAAATGCAACTGAATGTTATGCAGTAATAAATGACAGATATGAACAATCCAAAGAAATGGATTTTGTGAACTGATATGTAAAGTAAGCAGCATCCCAAGGACTACCAAAGGAAGCTAAACTTGGAGTAATTGCAATGATCAGTCATGGTCCCCGAGAATGTATAATGAACTATCTTTCTCCCTGTTTTGGCAGAGAGGTGGAATACTAGGGGGCAAAATAATGTGTACACTGTCAGGTTTCATCACCAGATCTGTGGTTTTTATTTTATCATTTTCATTTGTTAGAAAGGAAGGTTCAAGGTTGGAGGTGGAAGGAGCAAAGGCTGTATCAGAAAATGACTATAAGGCTAAAAATAAAAGGAAACAATAAAATATTAAAAGAAATCTAGTAGACCATGTTCTCAAATACTTACCTCTCAATATTTTAAATTCCACATTTATAAAATTAGGGAGTCAGACCAGATAATCTCTGATTTCCCTTACAGAGTTAATATTCAATTCAGAAAGATTTAAATTTCCTAACAAGAATGCAAACATTGAAAAAAATTTAATATAAAATAAATTTCTTAAGAAGGATTAGTATGGCATAGTGGATTGAAAGGTGAGCCTTAAAATCAGAAAGGCTTGGATTCAAATCCTTCTCTGATACCTATACTGGGCAAGTCACAGTCTCTGAGGCACTGATTTCAAATTATCCATTACAAGACAACTCCCTCATTAGGAGATTCCTACACCAAGAAAATCACAAATTCAAACACTTACTCTCCCTCCCCCTAACATGGGAGACTGGAAATGGGTGGGGAGGGGAAGAAATCATGTTTCCTGGCAAAATTAGCCTACTTCTCAGTGAGATAGTAGTCCATAAATGAATGAATGAAAACTCATTTATAATCACTTTACTGAGTATTGTGCTGAGCATTAGAGATATAAATGTTAAAAAGTTCCTCCCCCCCAAAAGCCTGGACAAAGAAATGCATAAAAGTATATGTATACATGTTAGATTGTGGAGAATTGCTATCAGAGTACTTCTCCTCTTCCCTTAATCTCTCTCCCACCCATTTTCTATTCTTTTCTGTTCTGTGCCTCAGCTTAAAACCATTATCCAGAGTACTGCATGCACACACAGTTTAATTGGCACGCATGATCTTAGCTCTTGGCATCTCATTATCTCTCAGGTGAGGGGGTCATGAGGGGAGAGAACCAGAAACTAGAAAAAAAGGTTTACTATTATTTTTTCCCCCTCTCTCAGATTTGCTCTCTCCAAACCTCAGTTGGGCATTCATGGGATATTTTTCAACATGCTTAGCTTTGTATTAGTTTCCTTTGTAATTCATTGTGTAAGACTCGAAAGAAGGTAGCAACATTTCCCATGCATTGTCCAAATGTTTACACGGAACCCCCTTGGCCCCAGATTACCCAGAAGTTGGTGAGAATTTATAGCCATCGCAGCCTTTAGCAATCTGCTACTAGGAGGGATTCCCAGACTTTTCAAAGCACCCTGACTTACAGTTGCCATGGATGGTCACCATCGATGAAGGAGTGAGTTAAATCTGGAAGGAGTGTCTATACTGTTATGAAAGGAGCAGCAAGTGTTCATAAGACTGCCCATTTATAGCTGGGAGGTCCCATAGGGATCACTTAGTCCAAATCCTTCATTTCACAGATGAGAAAACAGAGGCCCAGAGATGTTAATCGACTCACATGAAATCACACAGATCTAATGCTGGAATTAGAGGACATGCATTTAAATTTAAATAAATTTAATCCATCTTACTTACAATCTGGACAAATCATTTGGATCCCAGTAACCTAACTTATGAAAGGTGAGAGTTGATCTTCTCTAAACTTTGCACCCTTAGGATCTTTTCTACAGCGTTATGTATGTGTGCCATTCCATAAAGTCATTGCATCTCAATGCAAGTTTTGCATTTTTATGAACCAATAGTTCAAGATTTCCTCAGCATTTGTCACCAGACTCCCCACGTGCCTAACGGATTGAACCTGGTAGTATTTTTATTTTTTTTTTTTTTGATTAGTTGACAAGCATTAAAATGAATTGACTCCAGGGCAATTCCTAAGGTAGTCACTCTGTTCATTGCCATTGATTAAATGGGGATCTTAAAGATGAATGGGTGTGAAACATATAGATTTTTATTATTTTTTATTTTCTTTATTGAGTGGTGGAAGGATACCTGTCCACTGGCCCCTTTATGGACCATTAAACTAAGTGGGTATTATGTATCTGATTGCTTGGAAACTCTTATATTCAGAGGTAAACACTGTGCGGCTTAGGGCCAGGAATCTGCCTTCTCTTGAAGAAAAATGGATCTTTCCGTGTCTAAATCAAGAGGAATTTGGTGAGACCCTGATTTGCATAAGAACTGCTAAAAGGCCATCTCCTTTTCTGATTGCTAGTGTGAGCGTATTTCTCCTTTTCTCTTAATCTCTCTCCCACCCATTTTCTATTCTTTTCTGTTCTGTGCCTCAGCATAAAGCCATATCCATAATACTGCATGCACACACACAGTGTAATTGGCATTTGTTCATGGTCATAGCTCTTGGCAGCTCATCATCCCTCAGACAGTTTCATGCTTCCCTCTATGACTCTGTACCTTTATGAGAGTATACCATAATATCACCAGCGCAGGATGGTTTTGGAGAAAAAACCCTAACGATAGAGTCAGAGGACATTGTTCAGGAACTTCAACCATGTCTGATTCTTTGTGAGCCCCTCTTGGGGTTTTCTTGCCAAAAATACTGGAATGATTTGCTAGTTTCTTCTTCAGTTCACTTTATGGATAAGGAAACTGAGGCAAACAGGGTTAAGTGACTTGTCCCAAGTCACCCATCTAGTAAGCCATATTTGAATTCAGGAAGATGAATTTTCTAACTTCAGGTCAGGCCCTCTATCCACTGCACCACCTAATTGCACCAAAAGTTAGAGGATCTGGATTCAAATTCAACCTTTAATATTTGTTCTAAATGTGTCTTTGGAAAAGGCACCCAACTTTCATAGGTCTTATCTTCTTTATCTATGAAATAAATGAGCTGGCTTACTTGACCTCTGAGATCTCTGAAGATTTTAAATCTACATTCCTATGACCTATTTCCTCCTCTGAGCTGTGAAATGATACTGAACAGTGTCAGATAGAGACTAATCCATGTATGGTACTTACAAAGATACTATGTGATGAGAATTTGTGCATTAGATCTTTCTGCTTGATAGCTTGGCATTAGGCATCTCTTTGTGTCTCAAATACATGCTCATTTGGAACAAAGCACCCAGGTTCAGGCTTTGGAGCACACTACCTGAGTGACCTTGGACAAAAGAACTTCATCTCCTTGGTCTTGGTTTTCTTATCTTTAAAATGAGGGCTTTGAAATAGATGATGTCTACGGTTCTTTCTGGCTCCAAATTCTATGATTTTATAAAGTAATAGCCTTACAATCTTTTTTGTTTCCTGTATAAAAGGTCAAATCCTCAAATACATATGTTTTTGCATTTTATTTTTTAAGAAAGGAAGTTCAGTATGGGCAAGATTTACATTATACATTGTGGTATAATGTGAGGAATGCTGGGATAGAATGCTTCCTCTTCCTGTTGATGATAGCTGGAATTCTACTATTAGAGTTCTATTCCTTCGGGTGAAGTTCTTCTCTTCTGTTAAAATGGAAAAATCTACAGGAAGAGTAAAACATTAAGCTGTTATTATTCATTAATATCTTAGTATTTGGCTTATAACTTCCATTTGGCAGCTAGTGTGGAGCAGGTTTTAATAAGGATAAAGGAAAAAGAGACTGGGAACAAGAATCTGAATGTGATTCCAAAAGAGGAGTTTTCAAACTATTTGGAACAATGGCAGCATCTTTGGAATGAGTAGACTGTCTCCCAAGGGGGCTGCTTTGAAAAGGGGACAATGTTAATTGTCACAAGTAAAGTTATAAAGTCAGTCATGTTGCAATCATAACTAATATAGCCAAATGAGTGTTCTTAGAAGTCTAAATGCAAGTTACTGATGCTCTGGAATATACACCCATTTCCAGTAGTCTCCAATAGAGTTTCTATCCTTCAATGCAGAGAGATCTGTGGAGATCCTGTTATTATGTTCATAGGTGCCTAAATTGTAACAAATTCATTTTTCCCAGTTTCATTATTATACTAGAAGTTTACAAAATTTTGTTTATTTGAATTCAATTGAATTTCCTCATAGGAAAAATTATGAATGTGGTATAGTGTGCCAGGTATGCCTGGGATCCACAGGACAGGAAAAAAATACATCTACAAATAGTGTTTATCTTTTTGAGCAGAAGAGAAGACTGAAGCTTGGGGCTTTGGACAGAAGGCTGAGGACTGGAGCTTTAAACAAAGCAGTAAAGTAGGTCAGGTTTGGCTTTGGTGCCTCTAGTTTTCCCTTTTTTGACATCTCCCTGTTTCTTTAAGTCCTTGGTACTCTATACAGGTAAAGGTAAAAGAGAGTCTAGGTGGGGGCAGCTAAGTGGCTCAGTGGATAGAGCACCAGCCTGAAGTCAGGAGGACCTGAGTTCAAATTTGACCTCAGACACTTAACACTTTCTGGTTGTGTGACCTTGGGCAAGTCATTTAACGCTAATTGTCTCAGAAGAGAGAGAGAGAGAGAGAGAGAGAGAGAGAGAGAGAGAGAGAGAGAGAGATTGAGAGAGAGAGAGAGAGAGAGAGAGAGAGAGAGAGAGAGAGATTGAGAGAGAGAGAGATTGAGAGAGAGAGAGAGAGAGAGAGATTGAGAGAGAGAGAGAGAGAGAGAGAGAGAGAGGAGAGAGAGAGCGCGCACCTAGATAACTGGTACTGATGAGCTTTGTTGGTGTTCAGACATTTTTCAGTTGTGTTTAATTCTTCATGATTCCATGGGGAGGGGGGGGGAGACACAATTCTTAGTTTCCTCATCAATTCAAATGAGCTGGAGAAGAAAATGGCAAAACATTAAGTGTCTTGCCCAGGGTCACACAGTTAATAAATGTCCGAAGTTGGATTTGAACTCAGGAAGATATCTCCTTGAATTCAGTTCCAGCATTCTCTCCATTGTGCCACCTAGCTGCACAGAGGAAGTAGCCAAAGTCAAAGTCTTCTGGACCTTGTCAATGAGAATAGGAAAAGCAAAGAGATAGGCCAAGGAAAGGAAAGTTAGCTTGGGAGTTAGAACAAAAGTGATTCTGTTGGTGGCAGTTTTATTTGTCTATTGTGGAGTGACAAGAGCAGGAGACATGACCTTTTCTTTTCTCACATCAGTTGCCAGTTAAACCCAGGAGACTATGGGTAATCAAGTGTTATAAAAGGTGTGAAGAAAGGGACGGAGCCATACAAGGCATTTTCATGGAATTTTCTGACTATTTTCCAAACTTAGTCTAGTGGATTAGAAGCCTAGAGAATGAGAGGTTTCAATAGTGCTTTGCAAAAACTTTTGGCTTTGAGGGAGGCCAATGACTAGAGAATAGTAAAAAGTTGTTGAAGAAGTTATAGAGATTCTCAAATTTTCAGGCTCATTTTTAGAATTTGCTCCCTTATCTCCTACAATTTTCATACCCTTCTACCACCATTCCAATTGGAAGAGGAGTTAAAAAAAAACTTGTTGATTTAAAAAATAAAAATCAGTACAGTTTGTTGGCCGTTAGTGATTGGGCTCCAGTGTACCTGTCTTCATTGTCAAATCTAATGGTCTTTTCTCAGTGCTCACTCTTCTTGGCCTCTATCAAATATTCTTTGACCTCCTGAATGTTCTTTGCTCTTTGAGTTTTCACAACTCTGCTTCCTCTTATTCTCCTACCCATATAACCAGTTCTTTTTAAACCCTTTTGCTAGATCATCACCCCCCCCCCATCCTGTCCTTGTACTATTGTCATATCTCAAGGCTTTGTCTTGAGCCCTCTTATCCACAATCTCTCTCTTGGCTTATATAGGTTTAATAATCATCTCTAGGCTAATGCTTGCCAGGTGTATATATACAATCCTTATCTCTCCTGAATGCACAATCCATTGTACATTTCCAACTGTATGTCCCCAGGGACACTACAAATCCAGCTGGTCCAACAAAGAACACATTTTTCCCTCTAAATTCTCCCCTCTTCCTATCTTCTCTATTTCTTGTTTGAATTATCACTAACCATCCTATCCCTATATTTGAAACCACAGAATCATTCTTTATTTTTCAATCTCCTTCAACTTCCTTAGTTAATTATTTGCAGATTCAACCTTCCAACATATTATATCAGTCAATCATCAAGTATTTATTAAAGGCCTAAAATGAGCCAAACACTGCATATATATATATATATATATATATATATATATATATATGTATATTAATTGTATTTATATACATATAAATACAATTAATGTAATACTGTCTATTCATATGGAGCTTCTAAGGCAGAAGACAACAAACATACACACACATACACACAAAAACACACACAGAGTAATCAAAGCCAAAGTCTTCTTGATCTTGTCAATGATAATAGAAAAAGGAAAGGAAAGTTAGCTTGGGAGTCATAGAAGGAAAAAGAGAGAGACAGAAACAGAGAAGGAGAAAGAAAGAAAAGTTTATAGACATAGATCTATGAATTATTGATATATGGATAATAATTAAATCCATGGAAATGGATGAAGTCACAAGAAAAAAATAGAAAGAATAGGGAGGGTGAACCAAAATCATAGTCTTGGGGAATATCCAGTTTGGGGGCATGATCCGAATGATGAAATTACAAAGGAAACTAGGAAGCCATTAGATAAGTAGGAAAAGCAAGAGAGACAATAGTGTCACCAAACCCCTAAATGAAGATAACATGGGGGGGGGGGAAAGAAGGTGGTTAACTGTCAGATTTAGCATGTGATTGAGAAGGATGAGGATTGGAAAAAGACCATCTGATTACCTCCACCTTCTTTTTTCTATTCACATGGCCACCACCCTAGTTGGGAACCTCTTCACCTCTCACCTGCACTATTAAAGTAGCTTCCTAATTGGTCTTCTTGCTTCAGATCTTTGCCCTTTCCAATCGATCCTTTGCTCAGCTGCCACATTGATATTCCTAAAGCATAGATCTGATCATGTCACTACCTTCTTTGAGAAGGTTGAATTACTATCCTTTGCCTCTAGGATAAAACATAGCCTTTCTTTTTTAGCATTTAAAGTCCTTCATAGTTTGACTCTAGCTTATCTTTCCAAGTTGTTTTTTTATTTTGTTTTCTGTGGGGGGGGGGTTGTTTTTTTTGTTTTTTTACATATTTCCCCTTCTTGAATCAGCCAAACTGACATCCTTGCCTTTTATTTGTTCTTTAGGAGACAGATATTCTGTATCCCATCTTGTCACTTCACTTCTTAGAATACCTATGTCCCTTTAAATGTCACCCCAAGTGCCATTCCCTACATGAGACCTTCCTTACCTAATCCACTGAGGTGAGAATTCCCCCTCCCTGAAATTATCTTGTTTTTGTTCTGTATCAGTTTTCTATGTACTTAAAAACTGTTTGAGTTGAGTTGAGTTCAAGGAAGATCTAAGTTCTGTATTGTGGATACTACCACAACTAAACAAATTGTCTCATAGGGTAAGTACAAGGGAAGCAAGAAAGTTCACAAATAATGGGTTACCCATCTGACCTGATCCCCCATTATATCCCAAAATAACATTTTCAAGAATGAGGCACAGTTGCAGTTGGTTATGTTATCATGTCCTGTGCTGTCTCATTTAATTCTCACAACTCTGGGAGGTAGGTGTTGATAATACATTTATTTTACAGAAGTGAAAACTGAAAGCTGAGAGGATTTGTGACTTTCCCGTGGTCACATAGACAGGTGTCTGAAGTGAGAATTGAACTCACAACTTCCTGGCTCTAAGTACAGAATTCTCTATCCAGCACACTGTCTTGCTGCCTCCCTGAACAATGCTCTCATTGTTCCTAAAATTAAGTTCACAATGATGAGAAATTATATTTAGAAACAGGAAATGTGGAAAAATAAAACAAACTACATATTCAATGCTTTGCTCAAAGACAAGGAGGTAGGCCAATGATAAGCATCTATGTTGGGGAGTTAAACAGGCATTATTTATGTAATCTCTCACTTCTGGGCATTTTCTCTGCTTCTCCCTCATTCCTGGGACACTCTGTCTACTTTATTGTATTGAGCTCCCTGGCTTTCTTTGAGTGCCAACTAAAATTCCATCTTCTACAGGAAGCCTTCTCCAGCCTTCTTAATTCCAGTGCCTTCTCTATGATAATTATTTCACATTTATCACTCGTATATAGTGTGCTTTGTATATATTTATTTGCATATTGTCTCCTCCATTATATTGTAAGCTCTGTGAGGGCAAGGACTGTCGTTTCTCCCTCCCCCCCCCTTTTTTTTAATCTCCTGCACTGAGCTCAGTGCCTGGCACATAGCAGGTGCTTAATAAATGTTTATTAACTAATTGATTGATTGATTAGGTAAGGCTAAATAGGATATGAAAGGAAGCCTGAACAGAGCGAGGACTGACAATGACTTGCTAGAAATCTTTCATAGAGAGCAGCTAGCTGAATTATGGAATCCTCCTCCAAAGGAATGGGAAGTTCCTCATCGGAGCCTGTGTTACAAGGACTTTGCTTCTGACCACACCAAAGGGGAAAGCACTTCCTGGTCTGGCTGAGCAGGCAGCTGCACTCACCCAACGGGAATTATCTAATATGGTGTATTTGTGAGTTAGGGTGTTAAAAGTTAGAAAACGCTGAAGTTACCCTGTAGTGTATTTAGAAAATAAGCATTGCTTTCCTTTTTTTTTCTCACAAATATAATGAATGTGGGATGGTTTAGTGGGATTATTCACTGGGAGGAATAGGGAGTCTTGGGTTATGATCCCTTTTGCTACTAACTAGTTATGTGACCTTTGATTTCTCTGGATCTCAGTTTCCTCATCTGTTAAGAAAAAATGTGTAGAGGGGAATAAAATGGCCTCTAAGGCCCCTTCCAAATCTAACAGGCTGTCAGAGTCGAATGGCATTTATAGCCATTTTCAACTTGAATATTTAAACATCCTTCACTCCTCTCTGAGCTGACACCTACGCGGCCCAGCCCCGCTGCCTGCCTTCCGCGTATCTGAAGCCACAGCACTTCTGTTCTGATTAGTGAGTTACCTCTGGGATTTTCTCCTAGAAGCGCCAAGTGATATGGTTCCCTAGACTAGCCTGCAGGATGTGTCAGTTTAGTGGGATGTATCAGATCCCTCCCACATGGAGAAACCTCGCTCAGCACGGCTCACAGCAGAGAGGATGAACTCGGAGCCAGGCAACGGCGTGCCTATCTGGAGCAAGAGCCCGTTTGCTGGAGGGAATGAGTCCTCGGCCGAAACAACAGCTGAGCAGCTCCTCAAACCTCAAGTTCAAATCCCAGGAGGTTTGTCACAGCCCTTTGTGGTTTGGAGACAGGTGTTGAACAGCGACTGCCATGCACCAAACTCTGCGTAAGCAGCTCTGGGAAAGACATTTAAAGTGCATGTCAGAGCAGAACTTTCCCCCTCCACACAATACAGCCCCTTTGGTATTTCGAGGATGGGGCTCGCTCTTCTCACCTGCGGGGCGCAGCAGGCAAATGACTGTCATCTCTCCGGGGGAGTCTTCCCTTGACCTAACTTTGTTGTTTGTTTCTTTGTTTTGCTTCCGAGCTGTGCCCATTGGGAGAAGTAGGGTCAACCTGACTGCCTGGTGATCGGACTGGAAAGCAGAGGAACCCAATTCTCCCCTCTTTGTTGCTGTTCACTCCCGTTTGACGCTTTATGACTCCATCTGAGGGGTTTCTTGGCAAAGATACTGGAAGGTTTGCCATTTCCTTCTACAGCTCCTTTTACAGATGGGAAACTGAGGCAAACAGAAGGTTAAGTGACTTGCTCAGGGTCACACAGCTAGTAAAATATCTGAGCCTGGATTTGAACTTAGAAAGATGAGACTTCCGACTCCAGGTCCCTCTTTGTAGTCACTGTGCCACCCAGATGCCTCTACACAGCACAATTTCCTACACATTCCCACATAAATTATAGTAATACTGCCCACCATGGGCACATGAATGTGTGCACATTCACATACATCCAGAAAACACATTTTAATTTTCTCAGAAATATTTGCCAACCTAAATACATTCAATTGATAAAATCTTAGAATGGGTAAAGGACTTATTTATACATGGGACCAGACTTCCAGGCTTCATCATAAAATCATAACTGCCTACTTTGCCTACTTGTAAAATTGACCTGGGACTGCAAGGAAAGAATAAGAGGAATTAACCAATGCTACATATCCTCATTTCTCTATCAAACCTAAGTTCAAGGCATAGGAAGGCCGTCCTTCACTTTTCAAGGAATGAAAGCGACTCTTACAGCAGTGTGGGAGGGTTAGGGTTGAACCAAATTCAGCCCTGATACCCTCTCATTACTCTTTATCTTAGTCCTATTACTTTGAGATTTCTGCAATTGTCAATCAACAGAATAAACTTTCAGAATATATGGGGTACAGATACTATCATTTGAAGAAATGAGGATGTATGACCAACTCCCTCACTGAGGAAACTTTAGAGGAAGTTCTCAGAGTAGCATTTGATATTCCTCCCTTTCCCTCAGAAATACTCTCCTTTTCCAAGCTGTTATAAGCTCTACACTCTTTCCAAATCCCGCTCCTTTGCTTTTTTAGGAAGGAATGAAAGCGTTGTGTTGTGACTCACTGGAAGAGCTTGAATCCAAGAATCTAGTTCCTTGGTGAAGGGGGGACCTAAACTGGCTGCCCTGAGAAATCATATCTTTCTCCAACCCAACTTATTAGTTAGAGTCCAGTAAACCAAGAGATTGAATTCCTATCCTGAGGGCTGGTTTGCAACTGGAGCATCTTGGTTGCCAATATAGCTAAAACCTTTTAAAACTGCTAACTTATAGATGACCTAGGAAAGGACTCGATTTTCCATATGTTGTGGGTGCTAATGAAAGGAAAGCAAGAATTGCTTGGAGGGAGAAGCATGTGGAGAGAGCAAAGGAGACATCTCTTTATATCACAAATCATAGATTTAGAGATGGCAAGCATTTTAGAGGACTTCAATCTAATCTCCTTTTTTTAGATGTTAAAACTGAGACCAGGGAAATTAGATGATGCCCATGGGGCTACAAGTTTAAGTGGTAGTAACAATCTGGCTGTGCCTGGCTAAGCAGATATTGCATGAACCAGAACATGAAATGGCAGTCCAAGTGAACAGTTGTCAGAACAAGAAAGTGAGCAGAACTCCCAGGAAAACTAAGCATAAAGTAAATTGTTACCTTTATTCCAGCCTACCATTAGTACATCCCCTAGAACTGACCCTCTGGAAAGGAGGAATTCTGCTTAAACTTCTCTTGCCAAGAGAGACTCAGCTATGTATCTTATTTCTATTCTAGCTTAAAAATAGACAATTTGAAAGGGCTAGTCCTCATTCCAGGAATTGAGGAGACAGAGAAAGTCTGTTGAAAAAGCTCAATCAGAGCTCTTTTAATGAAATCAGGGCAGCTAGATGGTACAATGGATAGAGCATTGAACCTGAAGTCAGGAAAACTCATCTTTCTGAGTTCAAATCTGACCTTAGATTTTTACTGTTACCCCAAGCAAATCACTTAACCCTCTTTGCCTCAGTTTCCTCATCTAGGGAAAAAAAACTGGAGAAGCAAATGGCAAGCTACTTTCATTAGCACCCACAACATATGGAAAATCAAGTCCTTTCCTAGGTCATCTATAAGTTAGCAGTTTTAAAAGGTTTTAACTATATTGGCAACCAAGATTCTCCAGTTGCAAACCAGCCCTCAGGATAGGAATTCAATCTCTTGGTTTACTGGACTCTTTCCTAAGAAAATCCCAAATGGGGTCATGAAAGAGTTGAAATAACTAAAATGACTAAACAACAACAATGAACTAAAAATATATTGTAATACTTGATGATTTCAAGTGCAAAGGTGAGTATAGGGAAGAACAGCAAAAATATATGATTAAAAATGATTCAGAAACAAGAAACAGGAGAGACCAAAGATTTCTAAATAAATAGAAGATTTAGTTCTATACATCATTAATGTATATATATGTATGTATGTAATGTATCTATATTGAATATAATAAACACCAAATACTTTTATAAAAATGAAATCACTTGTGTTCTAACATATAGAAAAGTGACCAGTAATCAAGATTGGTTGAATTAACCCATCAATTTATAAAAAGCAAAGATTAGAATTAATATCAAATTAGAAGAAAGGGTAAAAGTGACAACATATGTTATGAAATTGAGGCAACACTAACATAATCTATTAAGTTTTTCACACTGAAAAATCAGAAATAGATAAAAGTATATATATACATTGATTATCACTATTTTCTATGTAAGCTAAACCAATAAAAATAAAATACCATAGCAATAAGTTCCAAAAAAAGTATAGATATTGAATTATCTGACAAGTTCGTGATTTTCTTGCTATGCCGAAGATAGTAAGAGTCAATAACAATACTGGATTAGACGAAAAATCTCATGAGGGAAAATTATGAGTATAATTACCTCAAAAATAGTGAGAAGTGTTAGAAGGAAGAACTAAACTTATAGAAAGCTTTGTAAATGACACAAATAAAAATACAATGAGAAATACATTTTAGATGCTGTCAAAATAAAAATTTCTTATGATTTTAGCTTAGTTTTTTGCTTGACCAGGTACATTTGCACTAGCATTTCATTTCTAGGGACAAGTTGGGTAGATAGGGGAATAGTTATGGCCCTTCTAAAAATAAAATAAAAGAGGGTAATTTTAAAAGAATTCATTGGAGAAAACAGAAGGAAAGTCTAAAAAAAAACAAAATTCTTTAATAGTTTTTACAGTTTTAAACTGTACTAAGACTTTTGGAATACCCCATATCTATACCATACATAAAAATATTCGGTTTCATGTACCATCTTCTTTTTCTAATTTGCTTTGTATATAGGAATACCAATTTTATTTGGTGTTTGTTGTTTAAATTATATATATATATATATATATATATATATATATATATTTTATATATATATATATATATATATGTGTGTGTGTGTGTGTATGTATATATATGCATATGCACACATTTTGCGTATATGTATGTGTGTATGAGTATACATATATGTGTATATGTATACATATATATTCATATAGATGAATATACTTAGAGACACAATTACACTAAAACTCCATAAAGAAAAGCAATGTAGTTTAATGAAATAGTGATAGATTTTTAGGTCAGAGGACCTGATTTCAAATCCAGATCCTGCTACTTGCCACTTATGTAGTATTAGACAGTTATTTCTCTGGACCTCAGTTTACTCATCTATAAAATGAGGAAACTGGACATATGATCCCAAAATAGTTTAGAATGGAATTAAAAAGAGAATACCAGTCAAAAGAAAGATGGGAAAGTTTTCAGATCTTTATAATAAACTTAATAAACTTTTCTCTAGAAATGATAGTGGAGCCACTGCATTTCAATTCTAATCCTACACCTGAAATCCCAATTCTTAGAATTGTGCATAAGAAAGTACAATTGCATTTAAAAGTAAAAAATAGAGGAGAACCACTAAATCCAGCATAGACTTTCTATGCATATACTTAGATGTGATAACAATTTTGAGGGACCATCCTTACAAAATCTGCCTGAGACTAATCTAGACATGCCTAAAGGACATCCTTGACAACAGTATGACAGACAGGCTTTTGTCAATGATATGCTATAACAGAATATACTTTTATAGTCACCCAAGAAAAAGTAAAGAATAAGATATACTACTGTGCTTACTATTTGTTTAATTTTAAAAAAATTAATTTGGTCAAGCAAAATGCCACTTTAAAATCTCTTCTCTAACAAAGTTTTCCATGATACCTTAAAATCATATAAGATTCCTTGCAAGATATAAAAATAAAAATAATTTTGTCCTATGACACATGATTTATAGCAAAGTATGAATGCCCATCAAAGGGATATTTATCACTTCTACAAACTGAGACCTGTCAAAGGCATTAAAGGTCTCCCATTGCATCCAGGGCCATCTTCAGTTATCCTGATCTATATCTGGCCATTGGACCCAGATGTCTCTTGGGGAGAAAGTGAAGCAGGTGACCTTGCACAGCTCTCTCTCACTTAAATACAATTAGCTTGTATGTCACGGCATCACCTCCCTGATATCATGATCCTCTTTAAGAATGAAGAACAAACAAAAAAAAAAAGAACCTAGCACAAAATCCAAGTGGAAAAGAGATTCTCTATAATCCTCCAGATGTTCTTGTTTGTGGATGACACTGGCAGGCTAGAACATTTTAGAATTAAATGAGATTCATCAATTACATAGGTTGGCCTATCTACACAGGGAAAAGTAAGTGGATAAAGAATGTATATGCATATAGATGAATAACCCCTAGAACTTGTCCATTAATATATATGTATGTATTTGTGTGTATATATATGTATCTATCTTGAAGAGATAATGTGAATGAACAATGAACCAGCCCCAAAATTGAATAGGAGAGCAGGCTGAACTACATTTGAAAAACTGCACAATGCTTTTTCAATGTCCCAGGCTTCTTCTTGAAACAAGCCTATCTTTTTAGCATCAATATTTTTGTGATGCAATATGAGTGAGAATCATGGATTGCCACTGTTTTAGAAGAAAGGGCAAACATTTATAAAGCCCTAGTATATACCAAGCACTGTGTTAAGTGCTTTGTAATATTATGTCATTAGATCTTCTCAATAATCCAAGGAAGTAGGTGCTATTATGATCTTCATTTTATAGTTAAGGTTACTGAGACATATAAAGGCGAAATGACTCACCACAGTTAGTAAGTATCTGAAGTGGAATTTGAATTCAGAGTTTCATGACTCCAGGTCCAATACTCTATCCATCGTGCCATCTAGGAATTATGGTTACAGTTCTCCCAAAGAACAATAGTGAAGCATATGGAGGGCATGAGTAAGTTAGAGCATACTAGCGTTGAAGAATTGTACAGGGCAAGTGACATAGAGAATGCAAGGAGGTAGTAGATCATGTAGTAATAATAATCAATTAAATGCTCCTGTTTTCCATTATCCATATAATGTCAGGAGATCTAAAGGAAGTTTCTCAACATATTGAGTAGAACTCTTGCCTGCCATGGAGAATTTATGGGAAGACTTAGATATGAAACACACAAAATTAAAAGGCACAGCTGTTTTGCTCTCTGCAAAAGAGAAAGTATCCATATATCCATATCAGTAAAATCACAGATCTATGAATGGAACTCTCAGAGTCACAAACCTTGGAGTTGGAAAGATCCTGGCTCTCTCACATTAGCTGTGGTCACTACTGAGTCACTCTGAGCCTCAGTTTCTTTATTTGTTAAATGAGCATGATTTGTACTACTTACTTTTTGTATAAATGTGTCATTATTATTATTATTATTATTATTATTATTTAATATCCCATCTTTTCTATTTCTCAGTGTCTCCCTAGATAAAGAATTACTGAGAGTCTGTGGTTCCCTATATAATACCAACCTATACTTTGAAGGTATGAATAGTGACAGTAATATTAGATTGTTAGAAATTTGATTACTAATAATTTGATCTATGACAAAAGAGAGGAAGTGATAGTATTGAATGTAAACCAGGAGTCATGCAAAACTTCCCAAATCCATTGAAACAATGGAATAAATCATATTGTTACCTAGTTTAAAAACAACCATTTTTTCCAAATGTTGGGTAAATTCTGTTACACAGATTTCATCAAATTATCATGAAAAAGTTCTCAGATTTCGGTTCAACAAACTATGAATGCAATGATAGTACTATTTCAAAGAAATATGATTGTATCATAAGGGACAATGAAGATGAGAAATTCAGGGAAACATGGGGAAAATCATATGCACTGACACAGAATAAAGCAAGCACAACCACAAAAAACCAATATATACAATGACTGTGATGATGTAAATTAAAAACTGAAGCTTAGAGGAAATGACTTATTTTGGTCCTGGAGAGCAAAAGAATATCCCCTTCTTCGTGGTAGCAATGTACCAATATGTTTTGCTTTGCTTTTTTTCTGTATTACATAGAAGGATTCCATTTAAAGATTAAAAACTAAAATATATAACTAAACTAAAGAACCAAAACAAAACAAACCTCTGTCAATCTCCCTCCACCTTGAAATCCTCCAATTAACCAAAAGATTTCCAAGCATCAGTCAATAGTCCATTTATTTCAATCAATATTCAACATAACCAAAATCTATAACAAACAGAAAATTAGGTTAGTCTTTGGATCAGTTCTAATAGAGTTTGATTTTTCTTTGAGCCAGATCTCTGGAATTTTTTGTCAATGAGAATGGACTTTTGGCATGAGAAGTGGTTTCCCAGGGAGTTTTCTTTGTATTGGCTTGAAAAATAGATCTTAGTGATGTCAGAACCATTTTTTTTATTTATTGCAGCTTCAGGTAATCCAACAGAAGGGATAAGGTAAGAGAGCTAGTCAAATATTCACTTCTCTTGGATCCCCAGCACAACTACAGAGGACACATTGCATAACCCCAAGTTCCACTTTCTAACTGCTATCCTACTTCATATTTCTGCTCACACTCAAGTAATCAACAAGCACTTATTAAGCACCTACAATGTTCTAGACCCTCTTAAATAATACATCTTATCACCTGAATGATGGCCTTTGCTTTCCAGGCTTGCTGCCTTGAACTATTTGCCTTCAACTAGGATAGACTTCACTTTCTGCAGAGACACTCTCTGAGTAGCCATTGAATATGCCCCGTTGTCTCTATTGGTGATACATTTTCTGTCCTGATGTGCTGGAGCTTCAAAGCTCCTACCAATTGTTAGCTAAGTTTTCATTGCTTTACTATTTATTAGCCCACCTTGCATAGGTCAATTTCTTTCTGAGAGCCTCAGTTTCTTCTACTGTAAAATAAAAGGCTTAGACAAGATGATCTCAGCTCAAATCTGTGATGGTTCTATGTGGATCAATGAGATATGGCTAGCATGATGTCTAACTGCTGCTCCAGTCCCCACTCCATGCTCATTCCTTGCCTTTTCACCCATACTTAGGTCAGAATAAGGACAACTGAAAAAATTGAAAATGTATTCTATGCAGCCATTGGTTGTGACTTTTGATCATTCTTGGCATAAAATAATATACATAAGTACTTAGCATAGTGCCTGGGACTCAGGAGGCACTTATTCCTTCCCCTTTCTCCTTAAAAGAACCGGGTACTAAATCCCATGACTTTCTTGCAGATTAATCATCTGGGCCTTTCTTCAAGATTGTAGGAAATTATCTAACTAGTCCTCTTCAGCAATCCTTCTGAGTGCCAAGCCTTTTTGGACTGGTGGAATAGGGGATGAACTAGATTTAAAATCTGTTTCTATTTAATGTCAGTCTTTTCCCACTTATTGAATTTTATCTATTAGTGCTCCCCACACCCTTCTTTTTTTCTGTGTCTCAGTCCCTTCGAGTGATCCTCATACAGAGTTGGCTTGATATGGAAAGACCACCCAGAAACAGCAGCTGCTGGGATAAAATGCTGT
Organism: Sminthopsis crassicaudata; assembly: GCF_048593235.1. NCBI lineage: Eukaryota > Metazoa > Chordata > Mammalia > Dasyuromorphia > Dasyuridae > Sminthopsis > Sminthopsis crassicaudata. The sequence continues at coordinate 595,384,119 of NC_133617.1, forward strand.
GATTCAGCTGTTGAGGTGTGGAACACACAGTAGCACTCTGTGACCTCCATCATCAAATTCATACTTCTCTTTGAAGCAGATTTCAAAATAATCCACCACTTGAGTCCCATTTTCTTACCAACTCCAGTTCTTATTAATTCAGTTCAATTCTACATGTGTTAAGCATACACAGGAGGATATAAACATCTTGAGAGCGGGGACCATTTCATTTTTTTCCCTCTGTATCTTTAGTGTCTAGCACAGTGTCTAACATATAGTAGGTGATGATGAAGATGAGGATGATGAGTTCTCCCACCCAAACCCACTACCCCTATCTTTGCTGCCAAAATCTTGACAGCAACACCATTATCTTTAGGTCACCAAGCAGTCTACTTGCCCATGGTTAATCTTGATCTGTTTTGACCTATCATTTCAGGTACAGAGAACTGCCCTGTCCCTGGTGCTGCCCCAGGCTCCTATCTCTCCCCATTATGTCACTCTAGAAGGCAATTGTCATGCAGAGCTAAATGGGACAGGATATATACTTCCTTATTTCATGATTCAAATCAAGCAATACCTTCCATATGAGACTTTTCCTAATCTCCCCTCCCCAACTGCTACTGCCCCCCTCAACTACCTTGTGTTTATATTTATAATAATTCTGTATTTACTTGTTATTTACTCATTGGAATGGAAAGTCCCTGAGAATAGAGCATCCTTTTTGTTCCTGTATCCCTAGCATCTAGCACATAAATAGATGCTTAACAAATGCTTATTGCTTGTGTGAATTTATAACTTATATAATCCATTAGATACATGTGTCCCAGAGATCACAATATCCAACTTTTAGAGAACTTTAAAAGTCATCCAAACTCTCCATTTTACAGAGGAGTAAAGGTGAGGCCCAGGGAGTCAAAATGAGATCACACAGTCTTTCCACAGTATCACAGTTTCTACCTGGCCTCCCAGCCCTCAGGCTTAGAAGTAAGTGTTTATTTGCAAGATGATGACTATGACCTAAAAAGCCTTAAATGATTTGGCCCAGTAGCTACCTCAGAGACTGCCTCCTCCCCCAGTTCTATCACATCAATTAAAATCCTTTGACGTACTCCTGCTGACAGTTCTGAAATTCCTCCTTCAAGGGAACTAGAGGCTGGGTGTTTTTCTTGGAGACCACTTGCTTGTGGAATTTCTTGCCTGCTCTGGTTTGGCAGAAGCCCAGTCTCTTGACCTTCAGGGCAGTGTGAGGCTCATCCCTTTCAATTGTGATTTTATTGATCCTAACATGTGCTGATTTTGCTGCATCTCTTTTATGGATTTTAATTACTCAGCTTTGGTGGGGAGGGAAAGGGTTGCCACTGAGCCCTGGGGTGTTTCAATCACTAAGAGTGTGATGTATATATATATATATATATATGTGTGTGTGTGTGTGTGTGTGTGTGTGTATATCTCTATAAAGTCATTGATATAATTTGAAGCTGTAGAGTCGACACACTTTATTGGATCCAGTCCAAAATGAAAATGACTTTTGAAAGGACACAGACCATGCATGGGAGCAGCAGTATTTCTCAGCTTTTGTTCCATGAGCAGGGATGTAAGCAATGTTCTCAGGATTAGCTCTTTCAAAGGAGCCAAGAATATAAGAGGGATTTTTTTTTTTTGGGGGGGGGGGAAATGCAGTACAACCTATTTTTAAAATTTTTTTTTTGGAAGGAGGATTCGAGGCAATTAGGGCTAAATGAGTTCTCTAAGGTCATACAGTTAATAAATGTAAAGTGTCTGAGACTGGATTTGAACTCAGGTCCTTCTGACTCCAGAGCCAGTGCTCTAAATACTGAACCATTCAGTTGCTTCTGGCACCTGCATTCTCCCCAGGTTGTAAGAAATCAAAAATCAAAATAAATATATACAAAAAAAATTTAAATAAATGAACACACACATGCTACTCTGCTAGCATAGTCAGGAAGAAATGAACTTAAAGGCTATTACTCTCATTGTTTCAGAAGACAGCTTTCTTCATTTGTGGCCCATTCTCCTGTTCACAATTTTTGTGGGTCTTGGGGGGGTGTGTGCATGTGTAATTTAGTCATTTTCAGTTTTCAGATTTTCTTGGCAAAGATACAGGTTTATGCCATTTCTTCTCCAGCTCATTTTATAGACAAAGAAGCTGAGGCAAACAGAATTAAGTGACTTGCCCAAGGTCACACAACTAAGTGTCTGAGGCCAGATTTAAATTCAAGTTCTCCTGACTTCAGACATTTTACCCAATACACCACCTAGTCTTATATATATATATATATATATATATATATTTATAATATTATCCCTTGTATTCATTTTTCCAAATTATCCCCCCCTTCCCTCTACTCCCTCCCCCCGATGACAGGCAATCCCATACATTTTACTTGTGTTACAATATAACCTAGATACAATACATGTGATACACCACCTAGTCTTGAGAGATAGTGCAGTATAACAGCAAGAAAGCTAGGCTCTGCGCCAGGAAATCCTGGGTTCAAGTTTGGCTCCTGACACATACTGGCAAGCCATTTAATCTCTCAATGTTCCAACTGGCTTGGCATGAAACCCAAATAGAAATACTACAGAAAGCATATTAACTTAGAGAATTACCACTAGTTATGCTGTATTATATTTTTATTTATTTTGTTCAACATTTCTCAATTACAATTTAATCTGATTTTATTGCATTAAGGAGTTCTGCCGACCATTCCCCAATGCATAGAAAGTTTGACTCCTCTGCTCAAGGTGCTACATGCTTTGATCAAGTTTCCTCATCTTGGGAATTCCCTATACCAGTGAAATTAAAGGACCACTTCTTATCCTTATCACTTTACTGCTTGTTAGGGCAGTAAGAATCACTGAAAAAAAATCCTATAATCCTAAAAAGAAAAGCTAACAGCCATGGCATCAGTTCCCAAGGGGATCTCCTCAAATTTGACAAAGATCTTGGATGAACTACACTCACTTCTAAGCTACCCACTTAGAACATGCACTATGATAAGAAATGGGGTACAGTTGGACAGAGGGACCTGGCAAGTTGTTTCCAAGTATGATTTGGGGAATGAGAGATAATGAACCAAGTATCAGTCTTAATATATTGGAAGCAAAATCAACAAATATTTATTTTATCTAATATTTGTTAGAAACTGTACTAGATGCAAAAGATACAAAGACATTAGTGAAAATCCTTATACTGAAAGAACTTATATTTCATCAGGCAAATTGGTATATACAAATACACACATACAAAATGTATAAAAAGTAACATGAAAAGTCTCTCACCGGCTTCTGGGGAAATCAGAAAAGAAATGGGAACGTTATTTTTATTTCACTTTTTCTTTGAGACAGCTCAACACATAACACACATACAAACACATGCACCCCACAGCTACCACCGTTACCATCACTTACCACCACCACTACCAGCAACAACCAAAATACTATCCACTTTCTAGAATTGCAGGGCTGCCATTCTTGGCTTTTGATAGTTTTCTTATCTTTCTTCTCTCTTAAATTATGGATTTTTCTCCCTTATCTTTCTGGCCTTTCTTTGGACTCACTGCCACTGATTTTATTCCTACTGCCCCCCATCCTGTCACAATATTACCTTTTTTTCTTCTTTCTCTCTTGGATGCCACTCTCCCCACCTCAAATTGGGCATGTTTGCCTTCATGACAGACTTCTGTTTTCTGCAGCTGGTTTGCTCAGTTGGTTCATGGACCCTGCTAACATGAGTTCAGCCTCCCTCATGGCCCAGTTAGCTTTGCTCTATTCTAGCTGCCAGCTGGCTGCCAGCTAACCCTTGCCAGCTGGCTTGCCACTTGGTCACATGGAGGAATAGGCTAGAGAACATGGATAGATGGACTGACAGAAAGCCATCGCTACAATCGGACATACAATTTACAAGTCTATGCCCTGGTAAGGACAAGTCACTAGCTACAGTGATCTAGTTTATGAAGGATAGGGCTCAAAAATAGGTTTGAATGAGCTCACTCCATTTGACAAAATGGACACTGACCTTTCACAAACATTTTAAAAATTATTTTTCTTTTCCATTATGCATTTGTACCCAAATAAAGTGGGAATTATTTAAATAAAAGTTTATTCTTTTTAATGTTTGCAGCATGAATGGACTGAAAGAAAACTTGAATAACTGATATTCATATAGTATTTTATGCATAAAGATATACATATATATGTATATGTGTCTATATGCATACACATGTGTTTATATAGAGAAAGTGTTCCAAAAGTCTTAGCGCATTTTTAAACTACACTGCCTTTTGGGAGACATCCTATAATCATATAAGCATACCTCAGAGATATTGAGATTTGGGTCCAGACCACACAATAAAAGAAATACTGCAATAAAGCTAGTCATGTGAAATTTTCTTTCTCAGTACATATAAAAGTTATATTTACCCTATACAGTAAATCTACTAAGTGTGCAATAGAATGATGTCTAAAAATGTCAGTTAAAAATATTTTATTACTAAAAAATGCAAACCATTATCTGAGCCTTTTGCAAGTCATAATCTTTTTGCTGATGGAGAATCTTGCTTCTCCATGTTGATGGCTGTTGATGATTACAAAAGTTTGGGATGGCTGTAGGAATTTCTTAAAAGAAGACATAAAAAATAAGAGATATGTACATTGATTTAGTTGTAAGAGAGAATGTTATTCATGTTTTACTATATTTCGTTTATTTTGTTAAATATCTCTCAATTACATTTTAACCTAGCTCTGATCACACTCAGTTCCGGTCATGTTTTTAGCATCTCTGATTTAGGCAATTAAATCTATAAACTGAGAGACAATCCCAACCTGCATTGTTAAAGGGAGTTTTCTCATCACGGAGTCTCCTATAACAATGAAACTATAGATACAATCTCCATCCTGGGAGATAGCTACTATAAGTATGATTGTCATTATCCTCATTTTGTAGAAGACAGAACTAAGACACAGGAAGGTTATGGGACTTGCCAAAGATCACAGTTGGTGAGGATTAGAGGGAGGACTTTGAACTCAGCTCTTCCTGAATCTCAGTTCACATTCCATCCACTACCATATATTGTCTACCATATATTGTCCCTCTAGGCAGAGGTCAAGACTACTTAGTGGGGGGTTTTATATTCTCTATTAATTGTGAATCCCAAGCCATTATTTTGGAGTTGACATGAAACAATAGCCCATTCTTTTACACAGGCAGAAATCTTCAAAAAGTCATGTCTCCTGTCCCTATGGAAATGACTCTTTGGGTTTTTCAAAACCATTAGGATCAATAGCTTTCACTTAAACCATAAAGAATAGATCAAACTTTGTCCAAATGATAAGTAGCAATGGAATAGGGGTTCTCTGGGTTTCTCTCTCTAGTTGTATGACTTTAAGCAAGCCACTGTGAGAGTTTCAATTTCCTTATATATAAAATGAGCAGTTTTGACTATATGCTCTCCCAAGCCTTCCCATTTCTAATATCTAGTATTGGGGTGACCCTGATGCCATCACCAGCACCTTGTTGTCTCAGGCTTGATTTGGGGACAAAATGAACACTTGTACTTGGCAGTTAACAAAAGGAAGTGTATTTTGCTCTAACACAATAAGGATATGGTGGCACTTAGCTTCTACAATCTTGGCTCCCATCATCTGCTAAGGAAACATGTACTTGTCAGGTCAGGATATGATAACTGATGTGGTCTTCACACATACTCCAATTCATAGAGACCCTGACCCTAAGTGGCTGGGACATTTTATGCCCTATAGTGACTAGAAAGCTCAAGGGAAGTTGGGGACCAAATAGGTCAGTTTTATTTCCTTTTAGGAAAAAAAATACAATCCATGTTGCAGGGAAACAAGGAACCCTGGTCCTATTAAAGATGAATTTTGTGATATTTGATTCTAGTTTAATTTTCTACCTGCCTTTCACAATAATCAATGGAGAATTCACATATTTTAAGAACTAATCATTTCACTATTTTTTTTCTATTTGAGGAAAATCAGAAGAAATGAAATCCTGCTCATATTTGTAGCAGTCTTTTGGCGGTGGCAAAAAAATTGGAAACAAAATGGGTATCTATCAATGGAGGACTGAAGAAACAACATGTGACATAGGAATACAACGAAATGTTATTTACCATAAAAGTATCTAATATGAAAAATATGAAGCAACCAGAGAAACTTAGGACAGGTAATATAAACAAAAACTAAGTGAAATATGCAGAACCAAGAAAATGACCTGTAAAAATGACCATAATGATGGAGGAAAAAAAACAATTTTGAAAGATACCAGAACTCTGATCGATGCAGTGAACAATATTAATACTGACTTCAAAGGACTTACAGTAAAGCTTTCCTTCCTCTTCTCAGTGAAAGGCAGAAAACTACAGAAAATTCTCAGATATATATAATATAGTGGTTTAGTTTTTTTCTTAATTGGGCTTTTTCGTTATGAGGAAAAGTTGGAGGGAACAGAACATTACTGAGAAATGATAGTAATATTAAAAAAATCAATAAAATTGTTTTTTTCTTTAAAAAAGATATATTAGCTGAAGAGTTTTTTTTTTTCAGTTGTACAATAGGGTTTCTTTGAACACACCTACTGTGGGAATATTTTCTTCAAAAACAGTTTCTGCCAATAGGGACATTAGGAAGTAATAAGACTTTACTCCCTATAACTACAACATTGTGCATTCCCATTTCACCAAAACATATGGAGTTGTGGATTCCTGCCAAAGAGTATTATCAAATCTAGGCCTATGAACAAAGGAATATCACTAGTATAAATATTGAGGATATTCCCAATCCCTAAACCACCCTTGCTTTTTTAGTTCCACCACTAGCCCAAAGAGGGTTTTTTTGTTGTCCTATCATTTCCGTCAAGTTTGACTTTTTGTGACCTTATCTGGAGGTTTTCTCGGGAAAGGTACTCAACTGGTTTACTTCTCCAGTACATTTTACAGATGAGAAAACAGAGGCAAACCAGGTTAAGTCATTTCCCTGGGGAATTCCAGCTAATAAGTGTCAGAGACTAGTCAGGAAAATGTCTTCCTGACTCTAGGTCAAGTACTCTATCCATTGTGCCATCTACTTGACCTAAAAGAGTTTGCAAACCCAGTTTTTCTTCTTCCATGGGTACCATTATCTCTCCTCCATCTATTTTTGCATTTTGTACAATCTCTTTGAAAGTCTCATTCAGTATTTTCCGATTATGTCTTTACAATCTATGATATGTTCCAGGATCTTTCATTAGCATATTCCAGGTAGGAAAAATAGGCGATGTAAAAAAGTTGAAATTCACATGCAAGACAAGAATGAGAAGTGAGGGAAAGGGAGAACACAGTACTTAAAACTTCCTTTTCAATTTATAGTGTCTCCTCCTTTCTATCCAGTTATCTTTACACAGGTCCAAGTCTAAGAAGTTATTTAGTTGAACGAGTGTCCCCAAATGGTACAGACAAATCATGATGAGACTGAGAGCTAAAGTCAGATTGCATCTTTAGGAGCGCAGGTTTCATTTTGCTGTTTGTTGAGATTATCTTCCAAAGAAGCCAAAAGCTGTTTTCTCTCTGATGATAACAAATATCCTCAGCCCTCCAAAGAAGCTCACAAAAAGGGAATACGTTCATTGCCAGGCAGTGCATATCCCAGGACAGACATGAAGCCAAGCAGAGCTATCATCAGACATGTTGGCATGAATGCAAGAATGCAGCTGAAGAGTGTCTAGATGATGCATTCTAATAGCCCTTTTGCCACACTCAGAAGAGGAGGAGGGGATACAGAGAGAAATCCATAGGAATTGCCAAATTTTTTTTTGAGGACTTGATAAAGAAAGCTGATTTTAACAGAGCTAGGAGACCATACAAGCTGCTCTCCTCATGTTTTATATGAGGGAGGGGCTGAGGAGTGTGAATTAACATGGAGTTGATTTGTACTGAACACCTGTATAGACATGAAAGCTTTGGATTTTTTTAATATATTGCAACTTGCTAATAGCCTTGGTGGTAGCAGTAAGGGAGCTTCTCCGTTCTCCTCATGCTTCAACACTTTAAAGGGCTGTTACTTGCTTGGACATTTCCGCTATTGACCTAGAGCACAATCCCACCACACATGCTGATATAACAAATAAATAAGCAAACAGAAATCCATACTGTATGTTATACATACATACATGCATATATATATACATATATATAGGTGCTATACATATATAGGTGCTAGGATTATAAATACAAAAAATGATCATCCTTACTCTCAAGGAAGAACTTGCATTCCAGTAGAGGAATATAATATATTCACAGATAAGTTGTTGCTTGTGTTCTTCGGTCTTTTCGGTCTGGATAGACTTTCATGACCCTATTTGGGATTTTCTTGGCAGAGACACTGGAGCAGTTTTCCATTTTCCCCATTTTACAGATGAGGAAACTAAGGCAGCCAGAGTTAAGTAACATGTCCAGAGTCAAACAGCTAATAAGTGTTTAAGGTAAAATTCAGGCTTTTCTGATTTCAGGATGACTGTAGCTGAAGAACTGCATGAATGGTGTGATGATAACCTCAACAAAAATAAGGAAGGATTGGAGTGGCAGATAATGTACATACTAAATTTTAGATGTCTAATGGACTATCCAGGTAGAAATGTAGTTTTGAAGTTCAGGTGAAAGGTGAGGATTAAACATATAGTTCTGGGATTCATTTGCATAGAGATGAAAATTTAATTCATAAGATTTGATGAGATCTTTCAAAGAATATGTAGAGGGTAGAGGACAAATGGTACTTCCATTCTAAGGGGACGGAATTTGGATCATAAATTTGCAAAATATTGTAAACATATAGTCTAACAGGTATGAAAGAAGACAGTCATGAAAACCCAGGGAAAAGAGAGAATCTAGAAAGAGGGCATGGTCAATCATTCGATATGTATTATAAACTCCTATGTGCCAGTCCCAAGCAAATCCAGTAGCTGGCAATCCAAAGGAAAAAATGAAACAAAAACATCTGCCTCCAAAGTGTCAAATATTGCAGAGTAGTCAGGAAAGATGAAGACTGAGAAAAGGTCATTGGATTTGGCTTGAAAGACATCTGTGAAGGCCTTGGAGAGAACAGGTTCAGCTGAGCAATGGATACAGCCGGATTTCAAGGCACTAAGAACTAAGTGCAAATTGAGAAAATGGAGACAAGAAGTGTGGATAACATTTTCAAGGTCTTCAGCAGGACAAAATAAGAAAAATATGGGATAATATCTTGAAGATGACAGGGTCAAGTGGAGGTTTATTAAGGATGAGAGAGAAAGGATTTTGCTTTTAGGCAACAAGGAAATAGTCCCTGGATACACGGAAGTTAGAAATTAGAGAAACAGAGGATAGATAAATGGCCAGGATCCTAAGAGGATAGGAGGGGAGAAGATCAACTAATTGATTGGTACTTGGCCTCTGCCTCCCCAGAGAAGTCCTTAAGACTTCCTAAAAGAATTATTTTCTGTATAGTCTTTCAGACTTACAGTACTATCCTCGGTTGTCTAGCTATATCCTTTTCCCAACTATGATCCCTACACACACACACACACACACATACACACAAACACACACACACACACACAAACAGAAGGAATTCAGAGTTTCTAGTGATTCAAACAGTTCCCTACTCCAATATATTTCTTAGCCAGAATATATGCCTTTACGACTTATATTTACTATCCCCAATAGTCCTCTCCTTATAAAGGAAAAGAATTCAGAAATATTGGGAATTCAATAACCTGATAGTCTATATACTCAGTACTAGTAGACCTCAGTCTAAGGTGCTCATTCACATTATGGCTCCTTTGTTATGGCAATCCTTTCCATCTGAGGCTAAGTCTGACAGTAGTTCTTTCTCTCTTCTGCCTCTTCAACCCCCTGCCAGTCTAGTATTCTCTGATTTCTGAATGTGTGCGCTCCCCTGGAGAGAACCATGATTGTGCAGCCTCTCTCCAGAGAACCCAGTCCAAGTCTGTGGGTAGCCTCACTCCTCTCTGGGAGTTCATGTCTCCTTTTAAAGGCTTGGTTCAATCCTTTAAAAAGTTCAATCATGTAAACTTCCACTGTGATGTCCTTATTGCTGCTGCAGCTCCATGAGAGATTCAGTCAATTCCAGAACAAAGGGCCAAGTCAAAAAAACAACAAGGACTCAAGACAAGGCAAAATAACACATTGTCAGAGAGTTTCCATCTTGTAAAAGAGATATTGGGGGGAGAGCTAAACACTCTTCCTGTAGCATGCCTGGGCAATCCAATAGTTACACATATAAATACATGCATATTTACACAAATATACACAAACACACACACACACACACATATATATATATATATATGCTACATAGGATGGATACATGTCTATCTACATTTAGAAATATAGATAGATAGGTAGATAGATAGACACACACATGTATCGATGTATATATTAATGGAAAGACTAAGCAAGGGTGAGGGGAGAGACAGAGGAGAAAGAAAGAGAAATGGAGGCAAGGAAGAAGAGAGAGAGAAAGAGACAGAAAATCTGAGAGACCAGAGACAACCAGACAGAGAGAGAGGGAACAAATGATACAGACAAGAGAGACAGAGATAGGGACACAGAGAGAGACAGGGAGAGAAGAGAGAGACATAGACAGACAGAGGGAGAAAAAGAGAAAGAGGCAAAAAGACAAAAACAGCTAAAGAAAAAGATTGACAGAGAGGCAAAGTGGGGGGGGGGAAGATACTGATAGAGAGAGACAAAAACAAAAAGAGAAAAACAGACAGAGAGAGAGGGAGGGAGGGAAGAGGGAGAAGGAGATAAAAAGAGACAGATAAACAAATGAGACATTCAGATAGACATGCAGACAGAAAAGAGAGAGACAGAGACACAGAGAGAAAGAGAGAGAGAGAGCCCATTTCCCTCTGTCTCTCATTTCTATTCCCTATGAATTCAGTTTTCCTATGAATCTTTATGGAGAATTCTGAAAATAGTGGGATTTTTATTTTTGTATTCTTGTAGCCAAGATCTACAAATAGATAAGTGAGGGGAGAGGGATAGTTTTAGTACACACACACACACACACACACACACACACACACACACACACACACACAGAGAAAAGATCCAAGGTCACTTCTATGCTTCCTCATCAAAGTAAGAATTCAGTGGATTTTACATCTTGTAAGGGTTTTTTTTTTTTTACAAAGATACACATGTACTAAGTACATAGGTATAATTTTAGCAAAAAGAATTTCATGGCACTGTTATAGGGCCAACGCTTTAAGAGTGTGGGTCAGGGGAGAATAATCAAGGTGAAGAGTTACCTGAGATCTTCTAAAGCTCCTTTTCTGGAGAAAAGCACCTGACTGCTGTGTAAAATGAATCGCCCTGAAGGCCTCAAGTTCATTTACATATCTTTCTTGAGTGGTTTAACCTCATTCTTCCTCAGATGATGTATTTGTTAAATTCTGCAGACATCTGATTCTGTGTCATGATGGTACTTGAAGCCTATTTCTGGTTAGATAGAATAGCCTTTGAAATTTTCTCTCGCACATTCTGCTCAGAGTATGTACAGTAAGGAAATTCATTTCCTTCTTTACAAGAAAAGTTAATGATCATTTTCCATTATATTAAAATATTACCCATTGTTATGACTTCAGTTTAATGTTGCTGCAGAAATCACAGTGCTCCGGCTGTACGGTTTAACTGTGTGCAGTGGCTCAGGTTCCCTTGTGTTATTTTCAGAGTTTCTCCAAGAAAAAAAAAATGGTCTGCTTAAGATGAGTTATGAAAAAAAAAGGCAAATCTCACCATTTCTTGGGAATTATTAGGTAATTATATTCTTAAAATCATTTTTTACTAGGAAAAAAATCTGATTTCTCGCTATGTTGTCTACTGAATCCAATTATAAATGCCATTGTGATGTTCCAAATTGGGAACATGAACTTCATTTCAAAACGAGGTGAATATACTAAAGTGTTAGGACAAATGTTTCTCTTTTAGAAGCAATGGGATGTAGAATTGCGGAGCTGTTTTATCATAATATCTATAGTATCTTACTTTATATATAAAAGAAGTTTCCTTCCCACTTCAGGGGAAAGATTTTTTTTTTTTTTTTTTTTTGAGGCTGGGGTTAAGTGACTTGCTCAGGGTCACACAGCTAGGAAGTGTTGAGTGTCTGAGACCAGATTTGAACTCGGGTCCTCCTGAATTCAAGGCTGGTGTTCTATCCACTGTGCGACCTAGCTGCCCTGGGAGAAGGAATTCTTGTTAGTATCCAAGGGGAAGTATATAAAACAAGGACCAGAAAGTAAGGAAGATTTGCTGGTTGTAGATGATTCAAAATCACCCTGGGTGAGTATTGTTTCTCCCTAATGTTTAACGGATTCAAGGTCATTGGGATTAGGAGTCCAACTATTTGGTAGAGTCTCCAGTGGGTACAAGGAGATGAAAGAGAGATGAAAGATGTATGTAATATGTGGAGTGACACTGTCATCCAGTAAGGAGGGAAAAGTGAAGGAGGGAGCTTGACAAGAGCCATTCAAGCAAATCACCTGAAGTCAATCAAGCAGCTGGTCTGAAAGAAATGGAATGTATTCAGTCACTCATTTCTATTCCTTTTTCATTTGAGTTTGTGTCTGTGGAAGAACTCAGAGTGAACTTTCTGGGGACACTTATTTTCTTAACCTTGAAATAGTTTCCCATTTCCTATATTTCTATATTCCTAAGAAAAAGAGTTAGGAAAAAGAGGAACAAAAGCATTGATGAATGTGGGCCCATTGCAAATGTCAAGGGCCAGGTTTCATTTTGGATGGCCCAGTTATTTTTTTAGAATATTTATTTCCAGAAAGTCTAACACTTAGCAGGATCTCTTCTTTTCTAAGCTCTCACCAACTCTACTTCCTCTCTCAAACAGCACCTAGTAATCATTTTCCACCAATGAAGAGAGCATTATGCAAATAGAATTGAACCCAAGTTATATATGTACCACATAATGACTATTTATATTTATATTGCTGCAAATATTTTCACACACATTATGGGCTGTCACCCAATATATTGTTAAACTGAAATATCATCAATAGAACATAAACTCCCCAAGAGCAAGGACAATTTCATTTTTATCTTTCCTTTACATGCAATGAATATAGTGACTGACATACACTAGGTGCTTAATAAATGCTTTTTATTTGCTTTGAATTCATGAATACTATGATAGTGGATATCACACTGAATTGTGGATCAGCAGAAATTCTACTTTAGAAGCTGAATTTCTAAAATGTTTCCATTTTTTTTTAAAGGCTGAGCTGTTACAATAAAGGTGTTAGTAGTGTGGATATGCATATGACCAATGATAAATAAGGTGGTGTTATGGTTCCTATTTTAGTTTTTATTGTTATCACATGGAAGAGTATGGCAGATCTTCTCCCTGTACATGACAAAAGTCTAGGCCTGCAAGCAGTAAGACATCTTTCATTTGCCTTTACCCTGGTCACAATTTCTGGCTGTTCATTTTCACAATGTATAGCAATTGGTGTTCATTCAAGAATGCAATTTAAAAAAAAAAAAAACATTTGCATCAGAGAAATGAATTCTCTGAATATTTGTCTCCCTAGCTCCCTAGTGGTCATGGAAAATAGAAGAGCTTGACTTTGGCAAATGTGTCCACTAATCCAAAGCAATCCAGGAAATCCTGGACAAAAGAAGAGTTCCTTGTATTTGTTTACTCAACTAGCTACCTTGAAAATCATCTATTCTTTTTTTTTTTTTTTAACAATGATGTTAGTCCGAGTGTCCTTGCCACATTCCATCACTCATTTCCTCCTCTTCTCCCCCAACCCAGCTAAACATGCACACCCTTCCCCAAGACTTCACATACCAGATGGTTTTCCATTATATCATGAAAACTCCAAATGAGAGTGTGAACGTCAATTCTGAATGTGAGGGCACTCAAGCTATGCAATTTTTTTTTCAACTCGTTTAATTTGCCAGAAATGTAAAGAGATGTGTCTAAATGAATGGATGCATGAACACACACAGACACAGCTTCCTTCAGGAGGCTGTTCAGTCACTTCAGATACCACAGAGCCTTGAACTCAGTGCTGTTTGTAATGTTCGGTGCTTGACATGAAGGAACCATCACGTGTCTGGTTTTTTTTCCTCTTTAATACTAAAAACACATTGTTTTTGATTTGCTTTCATAACCTGTCAAGCAAATCCAACATGTCTACTCTGCGACCAGATTGTCCCTCAGGTAAATTTGCAACAGGATAGAATTAGAGTGGTTATAGTATTTGAATACTACTGCATGCTCACCACCTGGCAGATTATCTTATAAGGATCTGGCTTTGTTTGGAAAATGTGCTTATTGTGATGTCTGGAAAATCTCACTTGAAAACAGGAGATTTATGAACTGTTGTCAATTTCCTCTCCACACTCTCCTAAGGCCACAACCCTTGAAGATCAGTCATTGAACATGCTTCAATGTCAAGCTGTGAAACTCTGCTTTTCAAGAACATTTCATAATGAAACCTTTGAAAAGGCACCAGGAAGACCTCCTTCTGCTACCCACCATAAGGTCACATGCTCAGATTTAGTGTAAAGGGGAGACTAATAACATTCTGGGTTTAAAAAAAAAAAAAAGTGCATGCAGTTGGAGATGACACGATCATTTGCACTGGATATAAAAATGAAGGACCATTAATTTTATAGCATTAATTGAAGAGCAGAAGTGTTAGACCTCTATAATTATCTCTAGTGAATACATTTTAAAGAGATACTTAGGAATGGAGCATGTTTGCATGTGTGTATCTGTCTGTACATAGAGGTACCCAGAGCACAGGGAAGGTTCAATTTTATCCCCATCATTCAGAAAATAAGTCCGAATAATTATTCCTTTTTAAAAAAAAAAAATTAGAGTATGGAGTTGAAAGTTAAATTCTTAGGACAAAATTTCTTCTTCTGTGTGCAAACAAAGCGTGAGAGAGTAATGCAAATTTGGGACTTTCTGGAATAGCAATTATCATCAGCAACATCATTGTCATCATTGTTGTCCCTGCCTAGAGGGAGGAGTTTCTACAACTCAAGCATTATTACAGAACTACTGACTTTGAGATTTAGAAGAAACAAAAACAAAAACAAAAACTAAAAGTCCTTCAACAAGGCTAGAAGAAAGAAAAGTAGTATTGACTGCTCCCCTCAAAACAAGTGACCAGTGCTTTCATTTAGACTCTTGATTACTCCAAGATGCTTCACTATAATTTTTTCATGAGAACCAAATGATCTTTTATGCACTGGACCTTCTCCAAGTATCCCTATTTCATTTAAAATATATCTTTCATTTCCCAATTTCTCAGGGTGATATGATGGTAGATTTTAGGACAGATCATGAGACCACTTCTCAGAATGTTACTTAAATGAGTAACATCCAATACATAGGATTACAAAGAAAAACAACTGCATTGGGACTTATCAAATTTTAAGTAACATATTTGTGGACAAGTTAAGAAGCTATATTCTAGAAGGTTCATCAACTATTCAATCAGCAAACATTCATTAATGTGCTTTTTATGTGTCAGGGATTGGACTGGGGTCTTTGCCTTCAAGGAGATTATATCCTTTTGGGGAAAACGACAAACACACATATGAAATATATAAAATGCAATCAAAGCAAGTTCAAAGTAATTTCAG
This sequence comes from Sminthopsis crassicaudata, assembly GCF_048593235.1. Classification (NCBI taxonomy): domain Eukaryota; kingdom Metazoa; phylum Chordata; class Mammalia; order Dasyuromorphia; family Dasyuridae; genus Sminthopsis; species Sminthopsis crassicaudata. The sequence goes on from NC_133617.1 coordinate 595,399,793, forward strand.
CAAGGAGGCACTAGCAGCTGGGGGGAAAAGGTCAAGACAGGTCTCAGGTGGGTAAATTTTAATTGGAACTAGGAATTTTCCAAGGCTAAGAAAGAGAGTGCAAAAATAGAAATGGGAAATAGAATACTATAAATCCTTCAAGGACAAAAAGAGTGTGGTTTTTTTGTCTCTCTTTGTATCCCCAATACTTAGCAAGTAAAGTCAGATCAGGAAGTATCTATTTAAATACCTACTATGCAACAAGCATTATATCCTAGGAATATAAAAAAGACAAAAAATAGTCCCTAATTTATAGGATCTCACAGTCTGATGGTGGAGTTGCCTGGCACATAATAAGATCTTTATAAATGTTTATTGATTAATAACAAAAATAAAGGTGAATTTTATGTAATATATCTGAAAAGATATATTGTGATGGGTTTTAATTATTAAATAGAAAATTGCAACTCATTTTAAAGATAATATGGTACTATTGGAGTTTAATAAATAGAACAGAGGAATAAATAGAAATATCATTTTTAGTTCAAAGAAACTAATCTCTCTTAATATGATCAATATCTCAAAATTCCACAAAATTGCAGTTCTTAGGAACTGCAAATTAATGTCTCAAGAAGTGTGGTGAAAAGTTCTCAAATAAATAATCAAAGGGGCAGCTAGCTGGAACACACGCCCTCAAGTCAGAAGGACCTGAATTCAAATTTGGCTTTAGACACTTAACACTTACTAGCTGTGTGATCCTGGGGAAACTAAGAAATCTACTTTTCCAATATCTACTTGAAACAAATTCCCTCTATGTCATCAATTTGTCACCCAACATTTATTTGAACACTTCCAGTACAGAGGAACTCAGTATCTTCTACTGAGATCACTCAGTGTTTGTACAGTTCTGAGTATTAGAAAAGTCATCCCTCATTTTGAATAAATATATGCCTCCTTGTAACTTTCCCTCATTAATCCTACTTACATCAACTAGGGCCAAGAAGAAATATATTATCTTTCCTTCATAACAACCCTTTAGATATTTTATTTTAACGTAGATGTCAAGATTCACTGAGGTATTCTCTTTTTCAAGTCAGACATCCCCCAATTCTTTCAAAATGTTCTCATATGAGAATACTTCAATTTCAGATTTCTTCACCATTCTGATATGTTCCTCTATCTACAATCCTAAAATGTCACTTCCAAAGATGTGGTTCTATGAACGGCACACAAAATTCCTTGTATGTCATGATTAGGACAAAATACAACAGGACTACTACCTCCCTTGTCCTGGATGACTAAATCACATCATGATGCACTGTGGCCAGGTGAATAAGGTGTTGGCCATGGAGTCAGGAAGACTTCCTTCCCTTTGACGCTAATAAACTATACATTTGTGGACCAGACACTCAACCTGTTTGATCCTAAGGGGCCCCCTAAAACATATCTACAAAATCACAGTGATTTATACAGAAGTGACAAGCCTTTTGTGTATTTGAGTAAGACATCATAAACTTTTTAACCTATCATGCCATACCACTGACTCATATTGAGCTTAGAGTCTTTAAATATAAAAAATGCCTTTTTCACATGGATTTTTTCTAACTTTATCTTCCCTATTTTGTACCATGCAATTTATATTTTGAATATAAGTTCAAGACATTTTTAAAAATAAATTTTATTGATATCTTCTACTTTTACATCTTATAAAATTCTCCCTGAATTCATTGCCTTTTCCCTCCTAAAGAGCAATCCTATATATCAGAATTTCATTAAGAAAAAGAAGAAAAATCAGCAAAATTGAACAACATATTAAAAATATCTGAAAATATATTCAGTTTTCCACAGCCATAGTCCTTCCACTTCTCCAAAAGAGCAGGGGGAGTATCTTCCCCCTTTGAGTCCATGCTTGTTCTTTGTCATTGTGTAACATTAGCTTTTAATAACTATTCTTCCCATTTATATCTTGTAATCATAATGTATACTTACTTATTAAGTTCAGGTCAGTTTCCAGTGATCTTAACTTCCATTTCTAAGTTGTATTTCCCATGTAATAATCTATTTTTAGACTTTCAATAGGAATTGAAATAGATTGTCAACCTTTATTTTGTAAGAATATTCCTGTTCCAAATTCTCTGCTAATTATTCAGTTAGGATGAAGGATGGAGTAGTATAGGCTAGAGGAGGAACCAAAGCAAGATCAACCTCTTGATAGCCACAGTAGCAAGTCTGATAAAATATCTGCAATGAGAATATTTCCCCTTATCATTCTCTAAAGGTCATGTGGGAAATGGATTAGATTGGTTTTTTCAGCAAAACTAGGAGCTATCAGTGGAAGTTTTGGAGAGAAAAATTTAGACCCAATGGAAATAAACATTTCCTAACAATTGTTGTTTAGTTCTTTTTCAGTCGTGGAGTTTTCTTGTCAAAGATTCCAAAGTATTTTTCATTTCCTTCTCGAATTTATTTTATAGATGAGGAAATGGAAGCAAACCAAATTAAATGACTTATCCAGGATCACACAGCCTGTAAGTTTCTGAGGTCAAATGTGAATTTAGGAAAATGAGTCTTCCTGACTCCAGGTCCAGCACTCTATCCACTCTATCCAGCACTCTATCCATTGGGCCACTCAGCTGCCCCTTAAAACTATCCAAATGTGATTTGCATGTGTCACATTGGAAGACAGGAGATGCCTTCCCTAGAAATCTTCATGTGCTTTTATAATTCCCAGGGATAGAGTAACAAGGGAATCAACAGCTCAACTAATGTAGAAACTAATGATCATATCTTTGCTTCTTTTTGCAGCTTGAATCTCAGCTCTGTTACTTATTTGAACATCTTAGGTGATACAGTTAATAGAGCACTGGGCTTGAAATCACAAAGATATCCTCATGAATTCAAATCCAGCCTCAAACACATATTGGCTTTGTGACTCTGAGCAAGTCACTTCCCTTGTTTGCTTCAGTGTCCTCATCTGTAAAATGAGCAGGAGAAGGAAATGGCAAACCACTCCAGTATCTCTGCCAAGAAAACCCCAAAAGTGGGGACATAAAGAATCAGACACGACTGAAAATGACTGAATAACAGTAATCTGCTACTTGACCCCATGTAAAGTTTAGACTGGGTCTCGGTTTCTCCATTTGTAATATGAGAGAGTTGAATTAGATGGTCTCTAAGGTACTTTCTCTAGATCTGTGATATAACCCTGTTATTGTTGGTAGTTAGTTGTCAAGAAGAACCAGAACATCAGGGAGATGATGTCATGACTTGCAGTGAATTGGATTTAAATGAAGCAGAGCTGTGCAAAATCACCAGCCTCATTTCCTCCCCTAGAGTCATCTGGATCCAGTGGCCAGATATAGATCAGGATAACTTGAGATACCCCTGGATGCAATGGGAAATGTTTGCCTTTTTAAGCTAAGGTTTTTCCCAGGTCTCAGTTTGTCTGATTATAAGGTAAAAGCAAGTTCTGGTAGGAAAAACGTTTCTGGCTGTTTTAGCCACTCCTCAATAACAATTTACATTTATAAGGCTTTACAAAGATCATAAAAAGGATATTGTGCTTCTTAGTTGCCTTAAGTCCCCAAATTCCCTGACTTAAGACCCTACACAGGGTGGCAAGTAAAAGGAAGTTGTAGAGCTCAGATAGCCTTGTGCATGAAGGAAACTAAAGAAGCTATGTTTTGTCCAGAAAACTTAAGAATGGCCCATAAAGGGAAAACCCATCTGTTTGGGGACACAAAATCTGTTTGGAATCACACACCCTTTGCAGGAACTCTGACTGTGAAGCTTCATTCTACAGACAAATCGTATCTGCCCCTTATGGCAACCAAGTGGGATGCATTATCATGTGTGGGACTGCTCCCTGGATTGGTTTGTGATTTCTCAAATGTTAACAGGTTTGCAAGTTCAAATTCATTGCAAATAAGTCTTGTATGAATGGTATACCAAGTATTGGGAAGCACTTACTCCACAATAATGCAGAGTAAATTTCCTTTTAAGGCTCCAAGATGGTATTTTTTAAATGCCTCAAAAATTCTCTCACCTAAACAAAATCTTCACAAACACATATCATTCTTTGTATCAGTCTCTGTAGTTCTGCAACTTCTATTCATTCAGAAGCATGTTATGGCTGCAACATTCATAGCAATTTTAATATCATAAAAATGTTAAAAGTTAGTAAATGAGAGATGTTCATAAAATTGGTTCAGTTTCCTAAGTTATGTCACTTGATGTAACTGAACTAAAAGGATCCCATTTTCCATAACTAGTATTTTCCAAAGGATGGATTGCTTCCCAACAATTCAAATGTGTACATTATTTTCCTTGTATTGTTAGTTTTAACAGATGTAATGAATGGGAGATATTGCTGATGCTATATGTTATTGATGTGAGGTTCTTTGTTTTGCTTTGTTTTGTTTTATCGTTAGGAAGTTGGTCTGAATGGGAAGTTGAGAGTGCTCCCATCTCTTTTTGATTACATGGATGCTCTCTAATTTAACTCCTGGTTCTGAGCTTTGCCATCTATGTAATGGAATGAGAGCTGAGTGAATTTAAGGCTCCATTAGTTCACTGAAATACTGAGCATTCAACATGAAAGGGACTTGATTCCATCCAAACCCAATGTTAACACCACCTCCCAATTTTAAAATGAGGCAATAGAGGTAATATGATTGGCTCAAGGTCACACACACACACACACACACACACACACACACACACACACTCCATGAGAGGATAGCAATGAGCTTCCAAAGAAAGCTAACTGAATTGCCATAGACTTGTTACTCAGAAGGACTCTGAGCAAGAATCTGTTTCCCACAATTCCCCCTGGATGATTTCCCATTTTACCTTTGAATTAATTGGTGTAGGTGCCCCAGTTCCGAATTTCATAGAATCTGCTAGCTTTATTTTCTTCTTCTATTTTTTTTTTTGGTTGCTGAGAGGGGGAAATGATTTTTACTCTTTGTTACATTGTTCTTTAGCTGTCTTCTTGGACCACCTTCATTAGGCAAAAATCCCCTGATTTTTCAATACAGCACAGGATCCTTGTGGGAAACTCTTATTCAGGAAGACGCCTTTGGGGGCAGAGTCCTGGGTGTCTCTAACTATATGAATGTGTCGTTCTCAATACCCTGCCTCTGGCAATTTTGTCTACTAGGAGTTCTGCATAGCTTTGTGCAGCACAAACAGTAGCTATCTGGGAATGGAGTCAGAAAGAGCCTGGAGGGGTAGAGTCCCAAGGCTAAGTTCTCTCTGCAGGGACTTGTCTACATTTCAGCCTCACCACTTCCTCAAATTTCCTTTATAGACCCAAGAAGCAGCTTCTTCCAGATGCTCTTCTTATCAATATGTCACTAATATTTCAGCCTACTATCTCAACTGGTTCACAATATGGAGGAATGGAAGGAAGTTATCATAATATGAAGGATGAAGGTCAGGATGCTACCCTAAGCAATATACATGCTAGTACTCACAGTAGGATACATTCAAGTCAATCCCAATGGCTCACCAAGTTAGTGAAGAAATTCTGGGCCCTATACGGAAGGGGATAATAGAGATACAATAATAGAAATTTATTCAAGTCAGCCCCAGTGTTCTATAAGGGTTCTTTTTCATGGGTACACTGCCATTCATGGTAAATTAGCAGGAGGACAGGTGAGAAGTGAACTCTGATGATCTTGGGGGGATCCTAAATGATAGCATTAGGATATGAGAGTGTGATTAGGAGAGGAAGAATCAAAAAAATCACTTTGGAGGATTGCCAAGCTGTGACCTGCAAAACGGGCAGCTCTGATTCATCCTCCACTAAAGCTAATGGTGAAAAGGCTTGTAGAATATAAGAAATAAAGTTACCTTTCCTTAGTGGATCATTCCCACTTGAGGAACCTAAGCAGTAGTGGACAGGTTCTGGAAAATCAGATTATTGATCACCTGGGGAGAGTCGACAGCTTTATAAAATTAATTGGTAGATTTCATCCAGCTTTCTGGCATTTTTTAAAAATTTCATCTCTTTTTGACTGAGTAAATTCAACATTACTGTGAATTAATGATTATAGCATGTGAGTAGTATAGAAGTAACAAGAAGGTGTTGCTGAAAAAGAGGGAGCCTTATGATTAGTGCATCTGTAGATTTAACACCAATGAAGAGATTAACATCTCTTTTTAAGAGGAGGCCCAGTGACCATAGGTAAATCACTTATCAAAGGATAAATAATGGCCTCAATTATAATATGGGAATAATAGTAGCACCCAACACACAGGATTGTTGTGAGAATTAGATGGAAAAATAACTGTAAAGCACTTAGCATAATGCCTGGCACATAGAAGGTGCTAGATAAATGTAATTCTTTATTGTTATTATTATTGGAAAAATTCTGCACTAACGCTGTGACATAAATAGCTGCTACTGATAAAAGTGAAGCCTTGTCATTGATAGATATGCAATCTTGGTGCACCAATGAAAAGGTTAAAATACTTCCCTTTAAAAGGAAGCTGGTGGTATAGTGGATAAAGCACTGGGCTTGGAGCCAGGAAGAGGTTAAGTTTAAATCCAGCCTCAGACACTTACTAGCTATATGACAATGGGCAAGTCACTTACTTCTGTTTGCTTCAGTTTCTTCACCTGTAAAAAGGGAATAATAAATCACTTATCTTGCAGGATTGTTATGAGGATGAAATGAGATATTTGTAAAGCACAATACCAGGCATACAGTAATCGCTACATAAATGTTTATCTCTTCCCCTTCCACTGAGGGGACAAAAATGAAAATAAGGAAGGCATCCCAAAACAGACTTTGCTCAATTTTTCTAGTTGCCATTTTTCCAAGATGGAATTTTTCCCCCATATCCAAAATCTAAAAACATCCTTCAGATGTATTCTCCTTCACTGAAGCCTTTTCTGACCATCTCAACTACAAGTTGCTTCTTTGTTCCAAACTGTTATTACATTTATTGTCTATCTTGTGCTTTAAATACTTAGCATATCAAAGGGCTATCAAACTGTGCATACCCTTTGACCCAGCTTTTATAATCCAAAGAGATCTAAAAGGAGGGAAAGGGACCCACATGTGCAAAAATGTTTGTGGCAGCCCTCTTTGTAGGGGTTTGCAAGAAACTGGAAACTGAGTGGATGCCCATCAATTGGAGAATGCCTGAATAAGTTCTGGTATATGAATATTGTGGAATATTATTGTTCTGTAAGAAATGAGCAGCAGGATGATTTTAGAGAGACCTGGAGAGATTTACAGGAACTGATGCTGAGTGAAATGTACAGAACCAGGAGCTCATTGTACATGACAATATCGATATTATATAATGATCAGTTCTGATGAACGCAACTCTTTCCAGCAATGAGATAATTGATACCAATTCCAATGATTTTGTGATGAAAAGAGCCATCTATACCCAGAGAGAAGATTGTGGGAACTGATTGTGGATCACAACATAGCATTTTTCCTTCTTTTGTTGTTGTTTGCTTGAATTTTATTTTCTTTCTCATTGTTTTCCTTTTTGATCAGATTTTTCTTGTGTAACATGATAATTGTATAAATAAGCCTATATTGGATTCACATATATTTTACCATGTTTAACATATATTGGATTACTTACCATCTAGGGGAGGGGATTGGGGAAAGGGGGGTAATTGGAACACAAGGTTTTGCAAGGATTAATGTTGAAAAATTGTCCTTGTATATGTTTTGAAAATAAAAAAGCTTCAATTAAAAAAAAACTTAGCATAGACTGCCTTGAATTGTTAGTTATTTTTTTCAAGTGCATATGTCTCACCTACATCTACAAGTAAACAACTTGTGTTCACCTCTGGGTGCCACATTATAGGAAAGATATTGACAAACTAGGGAGTATTCAGAGGAAAGCAACCACAATGATGGAGATCCTTTAGATCATGCCTTAGGAGGATTAATTGAACAAAGTGGGATTTTAGAAAACATAGAGGGTACAAAAACTATTAAGTATTTGAATGACTATCACATGAAAGAAGAACCTAATCTATCCTTCTTTGTCTTGAAAGGCAGAAATAAAAGGAATTACTAGAGGTTAGAGAGAGGCAAGTTTAAGTTTGATGTTAGGAAAAATCACCTATCAATTAAAGCTATCCCAGAGTGTCATGGGCTATTTGGGGAAGAAATAGATTCCCTTTGACTAGAAGTCTTTCAAGCAAAGGCTATATAATGACTTGTCAGGCATGTTGTAAAGGGAATTATTTTCAAGTTTAGGTCAGACTAAATAGCTGCTGAGATTTCTTCCAAATATGAAATTCTGATTTTTAATTCTACGATTTGAAGGCGATTGCATGATTCAGGAAAAAAGAACAATGATTCTAGAGTTATAAGACAAAGGTTCAAATCTTATATTTTATCGTTTACTATCTCTGCAAACTTAAACAAACAATCAAACTTCCCAGGGCCTCAGTTTTCTTATCTCTAAAGTTAGGGGGGGGGGGTAAACTACAAAATCTCCAAAGGCTCTTCCTACTCTTGAGTGTATGACCTGATAAACTTGCAATAAAAATTTCTATGGGCATTCAGTAGCAAATGTAGTCTTATACATAGAAAACATTCTGGACATAATTGCTGATGGATTATTCAAGTAGCCACGTGCAAGTAGCCTGACTTTCACTACATTATTACCTCATGCAAATATCTGTGGTGGTTAAATAGTTCCCATTATAACAAACCTAATATCCTCAGCCTGGCTTCCAAGTCCCTTCACCAACTCACTTCTGCATGTCAGAAGGAATGTTGGAGGCAGACTAATTAGAGGCATTGTCTAAAACATAAGAAAAGGGGACTAAGAGTGAAGATAAATATAATTGTGGGAAGTCATTATAATATGCATTTAAGATAATGTAATTACTCTACAATGATTATTTTGTAAGACTATCCAAGTTTTATTTTAACTGCAACTGGATGATTGTTATTAGAAAATGGAGTTAGTGTGAGAAGAGACCTAAAGTCTACCCTCAAATAGCATCCCCTTCAAGCCATACTGGGAAGAAGAAAAAGACAAAAGAAAATAATTGGTTATTAGAAGATAAAAAAGATAAAAAACACAGAGAGGACGGATTTTGAAATATTATGAAATTTTCTTATATGTAAATCTAAGAATTTGTTCCTAACCTGAGAAGTCACAAACTAAGAAAACATACACTGGAAAGGGGAGATTGCTCTGCATCCTTCAATCAGTACTGTGCTCAGATCCAGCTCTTATGCTTCCTAGCTGGGTGACTTTGAACATGTCATTTAATTTGAGGTTTGTTTCTTCTCCTGCAAAATGATTACAGTAATTTTTGTCACTGTGATGAAAATTCTCTGTCAACTTTAAAGCATCATAGAAATAAAATGTCATTACTGCATGAAAAAAATAAAGAGTTTTGATGAGCTCAATGATCTTAGAAAAGCATGCAAAGATTTACATGAAACAATGAAGAATGAAATAAACAGAACAGAGAATACTATATACAGTAACAATATTGTCTTCAGAATGATTTTGAGCAAATAAGTTATTTTTTTCTATTTTATACCCAAAGTAACTATAAAGGAAAAATAAAGAAGTGCTATCAGCATCCAGAAAAAAAGAAATAAATAGAAGTATATGTAGAATAATTAGATCTGTGTGTATGCATATGCCCATATATATTTTTACCTATTTATATCTAATGATAGTCATATCTAGGGGTGTAGGGAAGATAAAAAAGAGAAATAAAAGAAATTTGCATGAAAAAGAAAGAAAATTTAAAATTCTTTGAAAAATATATATATGATTTGAGAGCAGAGGCAAATGGTTGATGGGGTTACTGGAGACTAAAGAAAAATCAAATTCTGGGGCTGTCCCTGAACACAGAAATATGAGAGCCAGAACTAATAATGAACAATGACAATCAATGAAAAAACATTTAGAGGAAAATAGGACAAGTTTGAGTGTGAGGTAGATTTAATAGAACCAGAAAATGGTGTTAAAACAGAAAGCAAGTCTTTGTCCTCTAAGGAATCTGAATTAAATACATTTAAAATATGAGTTGCACACAATGTATAGTGATGGTCAATTATATTCGTCTAGAGTCAGGCAAACTAGCTATGAATCTGACAAGATAGATAAATTGGTATCTTGACAACTCAAAAGTCTGGAGAGCTTGAGGAAAGGACCAGCAGTAATGACAGAAACAGGTCAGATCTGATTGAGCCATGGGTAAGTAACAAAAGATTTTAAGAATTTCATGCAAAACACTGTATAGACAGCCTCTAAGATTTTTTCCTTCCTTCCCTGCCCCCAGTTCAGTGAGCCCAGGTAATGCATTTATAATAGGAGCCAGTGTTTTTATTATCTTGGAGAAATATAGGAAAATCATGTGGATATCCCCAAATCAGGAGAAAGACTATAGGTGTTGTATGCATCAGTTCAATGATTTCTCCTGCTTCTGAATGCCAGCAGCATTTACTATCTGTGCCATCCATGTGGCACTTACATTGTGCTGCCTTGTATTGTCAATGTAAATCTGTGCTGTTGCCCCTTTCTAGGCTATAAGCTGCTTTAGGTCAGGGACTGTGTCCAGGCAAAGTGCTTTGAGCATAATAGGTATTTAAGGAAACAAAATAATATATATTATTCCAAATACATGTGGCACATCCTCTTTCTCTACTTCCTATTAAACTAGTTTATATACTAAATTTATGACATCTAATGGGCATTCTCATACCATTACAGGGGTTTGTAGGTAGTGCATGGATAGAGTACTGGGCCTGAAGTCAGAAGAATCATCTTCCTGAGTTCAAATTTGACCTCAGACACTTATTAGCTGTGGGACCCTGGGCAAGTCACTTAACCCTTGTTTGCCTGGGTCTTTATCTGTAAGATAATCTGGGGAAGGAAATGGCAAACCACTCCAGTGTCTTTGTCAAGAAAATCACAAATAGATGCAGAAAAATAAAGCACCCATTCCTATTAAAAAAACAAATACTAGAGAGCCTAGGAATAAATGGATATATATATTAAGATAAGCTAGAAGCATTCCCAATAAGATCAGGGTGAATCAAGGTCACCCATAATCACCACTAAAAAAATGCCAAATGAAGTCATAATGAGTCAGACATGACTATAATAACAACAAAAATATATAATATATTATTCCAAATATATGCAGCACATTCCCTCTTTTCCTACTTTCTATCAATCTACCTTACATAAAATACTAAGTAAGACTATTTTTAGTATTCTTATTCCATTCTACCAGAGGTATATCTAGAGGCAATATCACATGTGGAGAGTATGCTGAGTTTAGATTTAGAAAAATGTGGACTCAAATATGACTTCTAGCATCTCAGGAAGACCTAAGTTTTAACCCTATTTCATTTACTAGCTCACTATATGATCTTGGGCAAATCATTTAACCTTTCTTGGACAGTTTCTAAAATGAGGACAGAGGAATCAAGAAGGTGGAGCAATTCAACTAAACTTTCTTAACATTTTCCTTCAAAAATATTTTAAATAATCAAATCACATTCTGGAGTTGCAGAGCCAAGAAAACGTCATTGTGAGACATTTTTCTAGATGAAGACAATTTAAGACGTTGGCAAGAAAGTTCTATGATATGGAGATTGAGTCAGCCCAGAGCAAGGTAACACCAGCAGCACAACTTGAGGCAGAGTAACAGTGTCAGCAGAAGTTTTGGAAATTCTTAGCACCATGAGAGAGTGGGACTGCTGGTCAGAAAGACATTACAGGAACCTTTTTCTGGCACCAGATTGCTTTGCCAATGCATAGTTCTAGAATGAAGAGGAGCACTAGTGTCTGTGGTTGCAGTACATTATCCCCTGGTCACAGTTCCTGGGTAGGGGAGAATGCTTTTGTTTTGGATCTTAGTTCTAAGGCAAAAAGAACTATCACTCGTGGCTGTAAGCAAGCAAGGTCCCTTCCTGGGGTGGGAGGAATAAGACTAGAACACAGGCCAGTAGACCTGTTTCAATAAACATTGAAAACTTACAGACCTTCCACCCCCAGAACTGTTTCTGAAAACAGCAACCCAAAAAAGCTGAAACTTAGGATAATATCTCCTCCATTCCAGAAAGTAGAGACCAATTTTAGCATAAAGATAAAAGTCAAGAAATGGGCTGAGAAAATGAGGAAGAAGGAGGAGGAGGAGGAAAAGAACCTGATTATGAAAAATTACTATGGTAACAGAAAGATCAAGACAAATTCAGAAGGCATCAATGTCAAAACACCTACAAGTAAAGCATCAAAGAATGTGAATTGGACGCAAGCCCAAAAAGAATTTCTGGAAGTACTTAAATGAGAAGGGAAAAAAAAATTGGGAAAAGAAGTTACAGTAATGCAAAAAAAAATTTATGAAAGGAGAGTTAACAGCGTGGGGAGGGGAGAAGCACAAAGAAATACTGAAGAAAATAATATTTTTTAAAATAGCCAAATATTAAAAAAAAATTCACTGAAGAGAATTCCTTAAAATGTAATTGGCCAAATGAAAAAGGAAGTACAAAACTTCACTGAAGAAAAGAACCTAAGAAGCAGAATTGGGTGAATGGAAAAAAAGACACAGAAGTTCATTGAAGAAAATAATTCTTTAAAAAATAGAATTGGGCACCTGAAAGCTAATGACTGCATAAAACAGCAAGAAACAGCAAAATAAAATCAACAGAATGAAAAGTAGAAGAAAATGTGATATGTCTCATCAGAAAAACAACTCACCTGAAAAATAGATCCAGGAGAAATGATTAAAGTTTATTAGACTACCTGAAAACCATGATTAAAAAAAAAATAGACAACATATTTTAAGAAATTATCAAGGAAAACTATCCTGATATTTTAAAACTAGATGGTAAAATACAAATTTTTTTAAAATCCATATGGAAAATATCTCACTATTTGAGAAAAATTGATGGGAAAACTGGAAAATAGTATGGCAGAAACTAGGCATTGACACACACCTAACATTCTATACCAAGAAAAGGTAGAAATGAGTTCATGATTTAGACATAAAGGATGATAATATAAGCAAATTAGGAGAACAAGAGATAATCTACCTCTTAGATCTGTGGAGAAGGAAATGAATTTATGACCAGAGAAGAACTAGAGAACATTATGAAATGCAAAATGGGTAATTTTGATTATATTAAATTTCAAAAGTTTTGTACAAACAAAACCAATGCAGCCAAAATTAGAAGGGAAGCAGAAAACTGGGAAAACTTTTACATCTGAGGTTTCTGATAAAAGTTTCATTTCTAAAATATATAGAAAATTGGCTCAATTTTATATGAATATAAACCATTCTTTCATTGATAAAGAATCAGAGGATATGAACAGACAAATTTCAGATGAAGATATTAAAGCTATTTCTAATCATATAAAAATGCTCTAAATCACTAGAAAATAAAGAAATGCAAATTGAGATAACTCTGAGGTACCATTTCACATCTTTCAGATTGGCTAAGATGACAGGAAAAGATAATGATACATGTTAGAGGGAATGTGGGAAAAGTGGAACATATACATTGTTGGTGAAGTTGTGAACAGAACCAACCATTCTGGAGAGCAATTTGTAACGATGTCCAAAGGACTGTAAAACTGTGCATACCCCTTGATCCATCTGGGTTTTTATATTCCAAAGAGATCATAAAAAAGGAAAAAGGACCCCCATGTGCAAAAATTTTTGTAGCAGCCCTTTTTTGTAGTGGTAAGGAACTAGAAGCTGAGTGTATCCCTTCAGTTGAGGAATGGCTGAATAAGTTATGATATATGAATGTAATGGAAAATCATTTTTCTATAAGAAACAATCAGTAGGATGATTTCAGAAAAGCCTGGAGAAACTCACAGGAACTGATGCTAAGTGAAGTGAACTGAACCAAAAGAAAATCATACACAGCAACAACAAGATTATGTTATGATCAGCTGTGATGGACTTGGCTCTTTTCAACAATGAGGAGATAAAGGCCAATTCCAATAGACTTGTGATGGAGAGAGCCATCTGCATCCAGAGAGAGGACTATGGGCACTAAATGTAGATCACAACACACTATTTTCATCTTGTTGTTTGCTTGCTTGTTTTTTTTGTCATTTTTTCCCTTTTTATCTGATTTTTCTTGTGCAACATAATAAATATTTAGAATTACAATGTTTAACATGTTTTTAACATTTAACATACTTTTAACTTTAATATGCATTATTAATATTTTCTTTATCATTGTCTTGTCTAGATAATCAACAAAATAAAAAGCCATCCTTATTTTTAAAGTTTAACAATTTCCCAAGGTATAAATGCTCACACTGAAAATTTAACATGTGGCTCTCTCAGGAGATTTCATAAGCTGACTCCAGCTTAACCCTACCAAATTCCAATTTTCCTTTTCTTAGCAATCATATTTTCTAGCAATTTGATCATTTGCTTCCTTCAATCAGCACTGAGGTGATAAAAATAATACAAAACAATCTCTTATGTTTTCTAGATCTTATCAATACATGTACTTTCTTAGCAAAAGTGCTACCCTGTTGACTCATACTGAATTTTCAGTCCACTAAGATCTCCAGATCACATTCTGCCATAGTCTTGCATAGGCAATCATGTTAGTCACTGACAAAATCATGAAGTAGGTGGTTTGTCTTTTCCCATCCTTCACTCTACACCCCAATCTTGGCCCCAACAATATCTCCTCATTTTGTACTCTTTTCCTCCTCAGTGGTACCTCTTTCCTAGACTACCTTAATTCTTAGGAAAAGGTAAATAACGTACTTGTATTAATAAATAAATGAAGATTCTATCATATTCAATTCAACAAACATTAAATGCTACTAAGCTAAGATACTGCATCAGGTGCTATGAACAAAGATTGAAAAAAAAAAGAATAAAAAACAAAATCATTCCAAAAATATTATTGTAGTATTAAGATTTTTAGAGCCTTCTGAAAATAGAACTTATAATCTATCAGGGAAACACAAAACTAAATAGATATAAATAAATATCTGAAAATTATTAATATTAGGAAGGAAATGAAATGAAAGAAAAATTTTTAAGCTCTTCCTATGTGTCAGGCAACTGTGAAATATATTTTACAAATATTATCTTACTTAGTACTCAAGATAACCTTATGAGGCAAATGTTTTTATTATTCCCATTTTGCAGGTGAGTAAGCAGAGTCAAACTGAGGTTAAATAATTTGTCCAGAATCACAAAGCTCTAAGGCTGATTTGAACTGAGATCATATTGGCTCCAAGGCAGCTAAGATGGTACAGTGGGTAGAGCACCAGGAAGACTCATTCCTTCAGTTTAAATCTGATCTTACCAGCTGTGTGACCCTAAGCACATCACTTAACCCTTCTTGCCTCAGTTTTCCCACTGTAAAATGAGCTGGAAAGGAAATGGTGAAACACTCCAGTATCCTTGCCAAGAAAACTCCAAATGGGTTCACACAGAGTTGGACATGATTGACCAGTGACTTCTTAGCTCCAGGCCCAATGCACTTTCTACTGTGGCACTTAGCTGCCTATTACCTCTTAAACAGAATGGCCAAGAAATTCAAGCCTAGTTTAACCCCTCCCTTTTTTTTAAAGATGAGGAAACCAAGGCCCATAAATTTTAAGTGATTTGCCCAAAATCCACAGGTAGTAAGTGACAGTACAATAGAGAAAGCATTTTGACAGAGAAGAAATAGCTGATCTCAAATGACCCCTAAGTAGCAAGAAGAAAAGGATTTCAATTTCAATATCTTTCATGGAGGGTGAGAAGTCTGTTGAGGGAATGAGGAATGGCATGCAGAAAAGCATAGCATGTCAGGAAAGGGTAGAACATGATTGGAGAACAGTGAGTGGTCCAGTCTGGCCAGAATACCTAATAGAAGTACCACAAAACAGGGCCAAAATGGGAAGCTGGAGCCAGTTTGCAGAGAGCTAAGAAGTTTAAAGCATCATGTTACCCTTCCTAGGGGTGTTTGCATTTTAACTAAACCCAAAGCCTTAAGCTAAAAGGGTGGAATTTAAGAGTACAATTGTGGGGTCACTGGAATCCTAACTCTTCAGAAACAATTAAGATTAGTTTAGAGATACTTGGTGGAAAGAGATTATACAAATCCTTTTTTCTAGTTCTGTTTGCCAAGTCCAGCTGTGTTTATGCAGTTGAATTTTTGGTTACCGGTTCTAAGAAGTCAGTTGAGTACATGGGGTTGAACTTTCATTTTGAAATCTAAAACTTGAGCTAGTTGTCAGCATTTGTACTAGGATTCATATACCTGGACCAATTTTTTCACATACATATCTTTAAAAAGAGAACCAATTTTCAAGAAATTTGGATCAGTATATGGCTTTGAAAAGGATTCAATAACAAGGGTTCGAGGGGATTTTGCATGTTCATTATCTTGTGGTTTGGTTTTGTTCTGTTGGAGCAGAATTTGTTTGTTCAAATTAAAAGAAATCTCAGTGGTATGTACAGTCATAGTCTCAATCTCAGAAATACCTCCCTATGGATTGAAATTCCAGAAAATCACTTAAGCTCTAGTTTATCAACATCATTTACAAAAGACAGAAAATCACTTGTCCTCCTTTACATTCCAACTATTTCCCTCCCCCACAATCTTCAAATAGATGCTTGTTTGCTTTTTTTTTTTCTCAAGTAAATCAAAAGGAATAAACAGAGGATTTCACACCCGATATTATCTATATGTATTTGGTTCAGGATGTTGTATCTTTCTTTTGGGCAATGTGGAAATAATAGGTTGATAAATCAGTTTTCCATGCTCATGTTGAAAAAAAAAGAAAAAATATATTTATTAAGCATCTTCTATGTGCCAGGTTCTTTGCTAAACATTTTCATAAATATCATCTCACCTGATTCTCACAACATCCTGAGAAGTAGATACTATTATTATCACCATTTTACAGTTGAGGAAACTGAGGCAAAGAGCATTTAAGGAATTTTGCTCAGAGTTATATAGGTAGTGAGTGTCTGAGGCTAGATTTGAACTCAGGTCTTCTAGACTCAAGACTTTGTGCTCTATCTGCTGGGCCACCTACTTTTTAGGGAGAAATTCTGGAGTTTAATGCAGACTGAGACTGTATTATTAAATAACTAGGAATCAGTGTGGTGCTATGCAGAGAGCTGACTCTGGAACAAAAGATGTCTGATACTCACTAACTGTGTGACCTTGAGCTGGTCACTTAAAGTGACTCCCTTGAAGTCAATTTGCTTATCTGTAAAATTAGGGGCTTCTTGGGGGTACAGTAAATAGAGCACCAGACTTGGAATCAGGAAGGTTCCTCTCCATGAGTTCAAATTCAGCTTTATACATGACTGAATAAATCACTTAACTCTGTTTGCCTCAGCTTCCTCATCTATAAAATGAGTTGGAAAAGGAAATGGCAAATATCTTTGCCAAGAAAACTTCAGTTGAGTCAAACATGAAATGATTGAACAAAAATAACAATAAAATAAGGTACTTGTAACTCTACATGTATGATCTGACATGCTAACTGATAGGGCACCTCACATTGGTGAGAGGTAGATTTTAGGATCACAGAAACCTCAGCAATTATTTCTCTCCTTCCTCCTCCACTCCCACCAGTTTTACAATGAGGAAACTGAATTACCTAAAGCTTTCTGTGACAAAGCTGTGATCTGAACACAGGTCTTTGGAATCCAGATCTGACATTCTTTCCATTTTGACCTTCTCTCAGCTATGTAGCTTTGTGAGGTACATTACAATTATGAAAGTGCTCTTGCCACAAGCCCACATTCCTGGGGATTCTTAAGGTTCTACTGGGATTGATGTGGTAATTAGTTTTGATAATAGGGACTCAATTGTCCCTCTGCACAAAGGGTGTAATGCAGTGTATAGGTTTTATGTGACAAGAATTCTCTCTAATGAGCTCATTTTTGCTGAAGGCAATTTTACAGAACTGAACTTAACAAGCTTCAAAACAGGGAAAAAAAATCAATTTCAATATTAGGATAATTTTTAATTATCCCTTTCATTCTCTCTTCTCTCTCTTTCCTTCTCTCTCTCCTCCTTCTCCCCCAATTTAATCTTTCTCTCCTTTTTCTCTTTCATTCTCCCTCTCTTTCTTCTCTCTATCCCCATCTCTCCTTTTCTCTTTCCTTCTCTCTCTCTCTCTCTCTCTCTCTCTCTCTCTCTCTCTCTCTCTCTCTCTCTCTCTCTCTCTCTCTCTCTCTCTCTCCAATTCTCTTCACTGTGGTTTTAGAACAAATTAACTTCGTTCTTTTTTTCTGCTTCGTTTGCACTCTCTCACAAACCTTTCTTTGAGGGGGGATTTCTATGCTATTCCAGGCAATGATCTGACTGGACGTTTTCCATAGCTTTTTACTTCTCCTCAATACAGTGAAGGTGTCTTGTTTCTGCTCTGCAGTTTGCCATATTAAATGAGATTTTGGTCGTGCATGTTGGAAATGCTTTGTCTCCAGGATTTTCTGTTCAGCCTAGTGAAGGCTCTTGCTGATTCTGGTTTGCAAAGCCACATTGTTGGGTTGCTATTTTCCCTGACTAGGGATTTCACATGGTCTTCACCTTTTGCGAATTGTCTTCAATGAGTGACATTCCCTTTTCTTGGTTCACCTGCCCTGCTGACTTTGGCCACAGCGATCTCACTAAATTAGAAATGGTCCCTGTCATAGGCACACCCAGCAATACATTTTGCAGGCATGGCTTCCTTGCCTTAAACCTCCTCCAAGTGTTGGAATTTAATAATCAGGGGGAAATATATACTAGCTAGTGGCTGACATATTCTACAATTGCCATGGATCTTAGTTTATTAACATGCATAAAATAACACTTGTCCTTTTTGATAAATAAACTCCTGTTCGTCCTATGGAACACAATAAACAATTAAAATTTTCATAAAAGACTTAGGGTCAGGAAATCTGAGTTCTGACCCTAGTTCTGGCATTGAACATTTGTCTAACCTTGGACAATTCACAGCCTTTCTGGGCCTTAGCACCCTTATCTTTGAAATAAGAGGGATTGCCCCTTTCTGTTTAAAAAAAATAATTCCATGATCCTGTGTTTTGCTTCTCCAAGGAGAAATCAAATCTGCATTTAGAAGCTTTTTATCAAAATATTCATTTCAGGCTACTATGTTCACCAAATTGATGGAAGATTTCCAAGCAGAATGGTTGATTAGCTAATCAAAATTCCCTCTTGTCTTTGTGCAGGCCTCATGATTGGAAGGTTGTCAATTGGCTATTTGTAAATGATGAATAAAGTGACAAGCTGAAGATGAGAACTCGTAATACCAGACTAGGTTTTTAAAGATAAGCCAGTCAGTCCGCCCCCATCCCTCTAACTCCTTTAAGTATTAGGTCCTGGTTTTGGATATGGTATCCTCTCTGACACATTCCTTTGGCATTATGAAGATAACAACAACAAAAAAGGGAGGTTTGAGAGAATATATGGAGTGAAATATTCACAATAGCTTACATTCATGTAGTATTTCCTGGTTGCAAAGCGTTTTGTGTACACCATCTTATTTGGGTTTTACTATATCCTCTTAGATTTTTTTTTTTTTTTTTTTGATGAAGGAATGAAGCTTCAGAGAAGTTAGGTGAGCTATTCAAGATTAATCAGCAGAAGAGCTGGTGCTTAAACTAAAGCTATAGCATCTAGAGCTGAAATAGACTTTAAGATTATTAATCTGAACTTTCTCATTTTATATGTAGCCTTAGAGACGCTGGGATAACTTTTCAGATTCTAACATCCGCACTACTAGTCAGTTGATTCTCAAAAAAGCAAGATTGGCTCAAGATTCTGGAGGTAAGTCTAAAAAGTTATGGGGTTTTCTTTAATGCTCTTGGTTGACCCCCTATTGATCTGTCTAATTAAACAGTGTGCTCTGTCTAATAACAATTGTCAGAGGGTTGTTTTTTTTTTTTTTTTGTATCCTTGACACCAAGGATTAGTGTTTATCATTTAAATTTACTTCAAACACTTTTTAAAGTCTGTTGTTGTTGATTCATTCCAGTTATGTCTGATCTCTGGGATCTTATTTGGAATTTTCTTGGCAATGACATTGGAATGGTTTGCCATCTGCTATTCCAGATTATTTTACAAATGATGAATTTAGATCATACAGCTTAAGTGTTTAAGGTCAGGTTTGGACTTACTAATATAAACCTTCCTGATTCTAAGCCCAATGCTAGCTGCCTAGCTGCCCTGGAGGAATATTGACTGGAAAGATATATCAAGAAGAAAAGAACAAAAAGTCCCTTCTCCAAACTACCTCTTTGCTTTCTGGGAAAAATGGGCTCCAACTTAGATTGCTACAAAACTTCACCAAGTTCACTCTTGAATGCAACCCTAAACAAGACACTCTTTCAATACAGAACACAATATCAACTAACAAGTTGCTCCGCTGTTGAAATGGGACAAGTTATTCACTCCTCAGGCTTGGATCGGCAACCTAGGTTCAGAGGCTGGCAAATTCTGGTGTGGACTCCCATTACTCAATCTCTGCTCCTCTGCCCTCCCTTTTGAAGTCTCACAAGACCCTGTTCCAAAAAAAAAGACTACAAAACAAGGGCACCCTTCCCCACCATCCCTCCATATGTCAGAGCTGCTTATATTTTTTAGCAAGCATGAAGAAAAGAAAAAGAATTGCTCCATTCACTCCTTTTGCAGGCCTTCTCAATTCTGGCTCAGCAGCCAACCAAAAGGAATTCTCTGCACCACATAGTAAGCAGTCAAAGAACAATCCCAGAATGCTCACACATGCTCTGATGTAGAGACCTGGGTCCCTCTATTCTAAATTATTGTGCATTTCCAGCAGCAGCTTCCACAAAGATGGATAACAATCAATTAACATTTGCTAAACACCTACGGTACCGTACTGGTGCAGTGCTAGACACTGTACTGAATTCTGGAGATTGGTTGATTGGTTATTGTCCTTCATATTTTAGAAAGTCCAAACTGACATCACTATGTTACAGTGCGTCTGATTATGGCTGATCAGATCAATATGAGCTCGGAATGCTCTGCTACTGTCGGACACAGATATGAATATTTGGGGTAGCTTCTCTGATTTTGCACATTTCACGTTTCTTTTGGGTTTCAATTCTGTTTTGCTCATAGAGCACAGCAGCTTTTCTGATAAGGGCACGCAATGCTGAGCTGTCCTGTGCCAGTGCCTCCCATGTCAAGTACTCAAATGTAGAATTCTTAAGAGATGCCTTGAGAGAGTCCTTGTTTCACTTTTTGCACCTAGTGAGCGCTTGCCCTGTGTGAGTTCTCCATAAGACAATTTTTTTTGGCAAGCGTACATTTAGCATTTGAATGATGTGGCCAGCCCATCAGAGTTGTGCTCTCTACAGCAGAGTTAGAATGCTTGACAGTTTAGTTTAAGAAAGGACCTCCGTGTCTGGTATCTTATCCTGCCAGGTGATCTTCAGAATCTTCCTAATATAATTCAAATGGAAGCGATTCAGTTTCCTGCCATGGCCTTGGTATACTGGCCATACATGGCCTTGGTGTACTTGGTATACTGTCCAGATTTCACACACATATAACAATGAAGTCAGCACAACTCTGAAGACATTCAGTTTGGTAGCCAGTCTAATACTTCTCCTCTCCCACACTCTCCTTTGGAACCTCCCAAAAACTGAGCTGTACAATTAGGAAAAAAGACAATTCTTTCCCTCCAGGAGTTTACACAAAAGAAAAGCTGAAAACTTGGGTGGGGCATGGTAGGATGTAGGGTCATGATGGAGAAATCAAAATGAGTCAGATAAGTGAGAGATGTCCAAAAATAAATAAATAAATAAATAAAAGAGGGTAGCCAAATGGGAAATGTGTGAAGAGATCTCTCTTATCTCCTCTTCTCAAATGGAAGCTGAGTTCTTGGCTCTTTGCATGTGCTTCTAGGAATGAGCCCTTATTGACCATCATTATATAAAGATGAGAAAGCAGACTCAGAGGTTAACTGAATTACACAGCAAATAGCAAAAGAAAGATTTGAGCCTAACTGTTCTGAGCCTTTTTATAGTGCCATGTAGTATCTGTACTATATAATCTGTACTATAATATGGCTGGCTTATAGACACCATTTCTGTGTAATGTGATAGGGTGAATACCATTTTTGAGACATCATTGTCTTCAGTAACATTTTAGGAGTCTATCAGATACCAACCATTCCTTTATTGAGACGACTCTGTGTTCATATTGAAAATAGTTGGGGCTCCTTTTCATCCCCCTGGATTGAGAACCTGTGTCTCCATTTGTTTTTCTTTCAGGTGCCCTTCCTTTCTCACCATACTAATTTATCTTCCTCTTTTTCAGGGTACTTTGCCCAGTGCTCTCTGTCCACAATGAGTATGCAGCAAATGTTTTTGACTTATTGGTCTCTCAGGGCCTAGAACACAATGCTGAAGGTCGTTGACAAAATTGCTATTGCTTGCTCTGCTAAGATGTGAGTTCCTCAAACCCAGGAATTGTAGAGGTAGCACTAAACAAGCAAAAGATATCAGATAAGAGAGGTTCTGAAAATAGTATAATTCTATATAACTCATGTAACTGAGTTAGTGAATTATATGTCTGACTTAGTCTTCGTTCTTTTTACCTAAAGAATTTGATTATTAGTCTTATTTTTCCTAGAGCTCCTCGTCCATTCCTTTGGCCTTGTGACTCTCTATATCTCCCACTAAGAATAGGAAAGGCAAAGAATGATGCATTTTCTTTAAAAAAAATAATCTCTCTCTCTTTGTGAACTGTGAATTACAGTCCAGGAGCCATCTGGTCATTTGAGATTCTAGGGATTTTCCTGAAATGCACTCACTGCCACTCATTTTCAAGCTGCCTACCTATATGCAGGTTATCCCAAAAGTGGGGAAAAAAAAAAAAAAAGGAAAGTTCCCATAGTCTCAAAACCACTGAGACGGAGACTAGATACCTTGTAAAGATTTTTTTTTTCTTGGCCTAATTTGCTCCTGCTAGTTAGAAAAAATATATTCTTCTGATCATATCAATGCAATCTGGTATGTCTTGTTTTCTTTCCTGTCCTTGAAATACCTATCAAAATTGTACTTCTTGGTTATTTTATTAGGATTGAGATGAATAAAGCACAATTAGTTTGGAATCTGGGGAAGAGAGGGATTGTCCTTCACTATTCTACTAATTTAAGTCTAGCTGCATAGAGTAATGTATAGCATATATCTTCTCCATAAAATGAAAAATATATAATACACATGCTTTTCCTTTGTCCTCTCTCCAACCCCCCAGCACTAAGAGTCATGGCCGGTGGGAATTCTGCTATAATCATCAGATTTTGGAAGTGCTGAAAGGGTTTGGTTTAAATCTTTGCTTTAGTCTCAGCGACCAGGAGACCAGATGACCACTTGCAAGAGATGCTATCGTAGGGATTGATGCATCAGAAAGGAGGTTGGTCTAGCTGACCTCCAAGGTCCCTTCCAATTCTTATGAACATATGGTTTTGTGAAAAATCAAAGGAACCACGCCACATTTGATTTACTTTCAAACTAAATCATACCTATTAGAGTACACAAATAATCTGAATAAGCCAAACAGCAAGTCTGTTTATTTAAGCATATGTTTGGTCATGTACCCACACACATTTACAGCAATCAAATATTTAAAGAAATCCTTTAATCTTCTGGGTTACAATTTCATTGATTATTTTCTAGTTAATTAAGGGTGTATAAAACTTCAAAAAAATTTTTACATTTTGAAATGTTATAAAGAAAAGAATCTTAAGATTTTCTTTTTTACTCAGTAAGGATTAAATAACCAAGTCTGTGTTCTTTATTGCCAATTCCTGGGATTAAAGCAAGTACATATAAGCAGAGCTGATTGCAATATAAAGAATTATTCTCTGGGGTCCTACTTGTATTCATTCTCATTCTACACTTTAAAAACCCATTCATCAATTACTCTGCAGTGGCACCAGAACTTAGCATGAGCATATCAGCTCCTATTCCAATGCAGTCTTCCAAAACTGCTTGTCCCCATGAGTGTGAGTGTGTGTGTGAATCTACACACCCATGCATATATTAACCTACAGACCTATAAAGACATCCAAATATATTTACACACAATTACTTTCTTGGTGTTTTATGGAAAAC